>NW_025224135.1:2083267-2221499 GCF_014066325.1 Apis laboriosa
AAAAAAAAAAAAAAAAAAAAAAAAAAAAAAAGAAAAAATAACGAGAAGGTCGATGTCACACCCCAGCTTGTCATTCAACCATCTCCGGAATAACAATTGAGCGCAAAGTTTACGTTTGATGGTCGATCTGTCTCTGAATGTACCTCTGATGCCTGTGCTAATCGGCGCGTCGATGGTGTTGAATTCTGCTGCTCGATGCTGTCTCCTGCCTGACACCTTATATGTCCTCAATGGATGTTTTCGATGTCTTCCTTCCCGCATCGTCTTTATGCACTACCGTCTTCACGCACCACCTTTGCCCAGCAGTTTCAAAGGGTGAGTTTCACGTTTTTTTTTTCACGCTTTACGTAATAAAAAAAACTTGTCTTCCTATCGTCTTGCCTATTGGGGAAGAGAACATTTGGGGAAGGATGAAAAATTGAAATGGAAAATGTTGAAAATCTTGTGGAGATTTGAAAGATTATTGTCTTATTTACATCTTGATCTTCTTGGATTAAAGTTAGGTTAGGTTAGATCAGATTCTAATATGTAATATGTAATTAATAAGTTTTCATTATTCTTTCTAACTTTTGTAAAGCATTTGTTTAAGAAAATATGTTTGTTTTATTAAGTATTACAATAATAGTGCAAATGTTGTTTTAAAAAAATATTAGATATCAAAGAGTTAATTTGTAATTTGTTATATTTAGTTGATCTTAGATTTTAGAAATTAGATAATGGAAGAAAATAATGAGTGATCAGAAATTAAAGTTTAAATTGGAAATTAGAAGTTATTTTAAATGATATAAATTCTATTTCAAGTTGAAAGTTTTATGTAATATTTTGATAATAATTTAATTGAGATATTAGTACGTCGATGACAGGGCCATTTATTTAATGGATTAAAATTCAAATTATCTATGTTAATATTAATTAATACGAAATAATCGCAAGAAGTATAAGTAATTTGAATTACCTATTATTATTATTAATAATAATACGTAATTTGAATAATGTTAAATAAATAATGCAAGAACAATACAATCAAAACTTATAAATCTTTAAATTTGCATATCAA
Organism: Apis laboriosa; assembly: GCF_014066325.1. Taxonomy (NCBI): domain Eukaryota; kingdom Metazoa; phylum Arthropoda; class Insecta; order Hymenoptera; family Apidae; genus Apis; species Apis laboriosa. The sequence goes on from NW_025224135.1 coordinate 2,084,325, forward strand.
TATATATCTCAATTAAAAGATAGTGCAATTATTTAAGTCAAATGTTCAATTAAAATTCTATGAAAAAGATGTTCACAGTTACGAATGTTCATTATTTACGATAAAATAAAAATTAACCTATATCGATATTAAGAAAAAGAAAAATATTCACCAAAACTTTCCTTATCTTCAAGTTTTTATCTAGAACAAAATTTTTTTTATATAAAATTCTTTGCTTTCTAATACTTTTTCTTCACTCGTAATATTAATAAAAAAATTCGATTTTTGAATCCCACATGTTCTCTCTCTCTTATTTCCCACAATTCAATAGACAAAATACATTACTATCAATTACTTTAGCTGAAACTGAATAATATATAAACATATATAAAGAAGGAGAAATGGTGAATTAGTCCATATTCTAAAAGATTGATTTCTATAGCATGCACACATATCTTTTAGTAGAATGTGTTCGTGAGGTACGTGCGAAAAGAAAAAATGGCGGAAGAAGTTGATAAAGAGGTCGTGTGAATACAAGAATTTATTAATTAACAGATCATTCGCATCCTAGTTCTCCCATTTAATTCCTTTAAATTATTCGACGTCTGGAATGAGGTCTGGAAATATCGAAGTTCGATATTATCGAAGATAAACGAAGTTACGATGAATTGATCGATTCAGAAATATATTTGTCAGGTATTTCGTTGTAATATTCTTTAATATTTTTTTTATAAAAATGTTAACAAATTTTATTAATAATTCTTAAAATATTTAAATTGTAAATTATAAAATTATAAAATTTATAGAATTTTTAAAGAAAAATTTAAATTCTTTAATTTTAATTTGTGAATTTTCTATAGTGAATTTGATTGATTTGAAAGATATCGTTATGAGCAATATATTTATTAGATATTACATTGTAAAATTCTTTGAGTAGCTTTTATAAAAAGTTTTTGAGAAGTTTCAAGAAAGAAATTTTAATTTCTTTAAAAAATTACAAGAATTTAAATTTTTAGAGTAAAATTTCTTATATTTAAAAATATGTTATATAATCGCATTAACAATATTATTCGATATTTTTATTATGTAAATCATTTCTTTAAATGAATTAAATAGGTTATAACCTATTATTATTATTCCACATAATTTCTTGGGACATTGTGTCATTTACACGCAAGTTTGCATGAGAAATAGAAAATTTTAGAGTTAGTAATTTAAGAATATCGTGAGAACTACATTAATTTATTTTTACATGCATTTGTATCTGTATCCATAAGATCGGCTATGTATAAATGTGTTGAAAAATGTGTTGATAATTTAAATAATAAATATGATTTTCATTTATTTAGAGAGAATGAGAATTTTAATTATAATTCATTTTACCTATAAATACGTAAGAATCAATTTGTATTAAATAACTAATAAACAAAAATAACAAAATTATGAAATATTTTAGTTTTTGCATTGTGCATGCATGTAGATTTCAATAATCTTATATCAAAATTTATTATTTTAAATAATTTAATGATTGAAAATAATTCTTTTTTAAGAAATATAATCCAAGAAATTAAAATTAAAATTAAAATTTATTAATCTCTTTAATTTCTTCATTAAATTTAATATTATTTTCATCATTTTATATATTCGCACATGCTTGAAATCTTACTCACGTGGACGATATTATTTCACATTTTACTACTGCATCAAGAATGTTATCACGATATGTTGGCACGATACCATTTGCATTCCAGACCTATAATATAGAAATATATTTTCTCAATAATGATGATATACAAAATTTATATAGATATCGAAAATCAATACAATAATTAAAAAAATATTTATATATAATAAATATTATTTAAAGAACATTTATTAATAAATTTATTTTAAATCATCTACCAATTATTGGAAAGTAAATATTGAAAATTACTATATTTTACGTTTTATAATATAATAAAGACGAAGATTGAAAATCATCATCCATATACAAATATCAAATATTTTTATAGGATCGTTAAGGGATTTCCACCTGTATCACCCTTTATAGGCGTATCACCAACATTATGTTATCTGTTAAAAGAAAAGAAACCATTATGTTGTCTTCAACTTGCACAGGTAAATATCTTGTGAAATTACTTATCTAAATAATAATAAAAAAATTATAATTAAATGTTCTTAATTGTTAGGTATGCCAACATTGTACCTACAGAAACGCCAAAGAGTACAATTGGCAAAACAAGACCATTATCTTGGCAGCTGATTACGCTAGTAATGGGATCTATAACTTCATAATACCTTTGAGAGCTCATTTTAGGTATCCTGAAAAAAAAAAATAATATTAATCTCAAAATTATAAGAATAAAAATTTAAACAACAGTGAAGAAAACTTTACAGAATTTTTAATTTCTATTTGACAAGTTTTTATGAAGATTTTAAATATTTTCTGATTCTGATTTCAATATTTCCATATATGGAACATATCTCAAATAAATAAAAATTTATTGAAGAGAAAGAAAGAAATTGAAATTTCTATAAAGTTTATTAGTAATAATGAAACCTTTTATCAAAAATAAATTATGAAGTCTTTCAAAATATAATATTAATGAATGGGATTTTCGTTAGATCAAAAACATCGTTGAATCCAATCATTCTTCTGTTGGAACGAACTCCGGAAATTGCCTTCCTCGATGCTGTATCCTATTTTCCTTTGGTATACTGGATGCGAGGAACTATCGACTGTTTGGACGATCTTCTTCGCGCTGGTATCACTCTTGCAGAGAATGTGGTGGTCGTAAACAAAGAACTTAGCAATTCTGCTGAGGAAGATACCTTGGCTGATTGTAATACAATTGTAGCAGTTCAAACAATGTTCAAGTAAGTGATTGGAAATTTTGCAAAAAAATAATGATTGTAGGTCATGAAAAATGATACATAAGTTATATTTTATTAAAAGAATAAAGTTAATTTGGAGAAAGATTTGCTCACAGAATATGCAAAAGAGAAATATTTTAATTTTACTTCTTTTGTAAAAAAATAACAATTATAAAAAATTATAGTAAATATTATGTATAAATTATATTTAATTAGAATAAAATTAATTTGAAAGAATTGATTATAAAATATGCAAAATATACAAAATGATTTTTCAATTTTTTTTTTTCATTTTGTTGAATATTACTAATATATTATTTATGTATTTGCAGATTCTTTCCTAGCATAAAAAGCATAACCGAACTCTCACAATCGAGCAATATGCGTTTCATGCAATTCAGGGCACACGACAAATACGCTCTTCATCTCAGCAAAATGGAAAAGGTATCTTTTCCTGTTGTTCTCGATACTAATTCTCATCACTTTTCGAAGAACACGTATTCAAGAACACAATTTGATTTTTCGGTAATGATTAATTCAATGATTATTAAATTAAGTAGTAATTTGTGATTATTTTGAATACAAATAAAAAATTAACATTCTTCGTTTCAAAATGAAATAAGAATTTGCATTCAAGTATACTCTGGTATTTGCTATAACTTTAGTTAATCTGTAAAATGCTAGAGGTACTCTCTAGTTAAGTAACTAAAGTTTCAATAAGGCTTGATTTCCTGACAATAGAAAATTGTTTGTCTTAGACTCCTTTGTGTTCTATTACGTACGTTACTTGTCAAATTTATAAGTATACATACTCTTCATCTTTACTTTGATATTATATATATCTATATATACAGAATATTTACTATGTAAATATGAACTAAGAATATATCTTTATAAAAATTTTTTAAAAATTAAATTGTTAGGAACAATTAAAAATTTCTTTTAATTATAATTATAATTGTTTTAACAGAGAGAAAAGGAAAGAGGTTCGCATATATCTTATATGTTCCGATTGCCTTTCGCGGCTGGTAGTGTCTTCAGTGCCTCCATGTTGGATACACTTCTTTATCAAGCATTTGTAAAAGACTATATGATAACTTTTGTAAGATTGCTATTGGGAGTGGATCAAGCGCCAGGATCTGGTTTTTTAACATCGGTAAGATATCTTTCCTCTATCTTTTTTTTTATTCTTAATAAAAACAAATAATTTTTAACAAATATTGAAAGTTTTAAAAGAATAGAAATTTGTTATGAAAAATTATTTCATTTATTTTTTACCATTTGAACAGGTTTTTTTTATCGAAAATAATACATTAATCACATAATTAGTTTACATTCCAAAATAATTAATTTTAATTGCTCTCCAATTCTCCAATACTCATACTTTCTATCTAACTTCATAATTATACTTATTACATTTAAGTTTCCAAAGCTTCATCTTTCAAATTATTTTTATTATCCATTTAATTACAGATGAGAATCACGAAGGATGACATGTGGATAAGAACTTATGGCAGGCTTTACCAAAAACTCTGTTCAACAACATGCGAGATCCCCATTGGGATTTACAGAACTCAAGACACTACTGTTTCAGATACATCACACGTGAGTAGATAATTATTTTTTTTTTTATAATGAAAGATTTTGATTATAAATGATTGATCTATATACTATATATGTACTATATATATTCGTATAAGGGTAGGAAACGACTTTTTGAATGGCGGCTGTGAGTAGCGCATGGTTGTATTCCTGCTCTATCTCTTGCTCTGTATTCTGTCCCAATGTCAGCTCGTGCAGCGTTCTTAGAAATTTTTCAATTCCTTTGAAACGAGATTGAAACGAGCGTAGGGAACTTGCATCTTGTTTAAACGATGCTCGTGGCACGTCCTTCGATCCTGTTCGTTTCTGAACCTGCATCATGTTATAAGCATTATTCATTATATATTAGTTTCGATCGAAAAGCTTCTTTCGATAATTTTTTTCCCTCTTTTTTTGAATATATAATAACTCTCAAATGTAGAATGTAGAATAATATATTTGTAACTATAGATGATATTTATTTTTCATGATTACTGTGATCTAAAATGTTTCGTAATATTTTGACATTAGTTGATAGATAATATAGAGATCGATTGTTCAATATGATTTATGATAATTAGATTTTAGACCAAATAGATGGCACAATAATAATTGACATCTATAGGAATTTGTGATATTTATATATAAATGAATTCTTTTGAAACATATGTATGAACTGGACAGTGAAAGCTATTTCTAATAATGAAATATTTACATATTTTAAATTTACTTATGAACTTTAATACAATAGAATGTTATGTTTATATAATCATTATATACTCATAAAATAAATTTTTAATAATAATAATAATTATTTTTAATAATAAAAATAAATATTCAAAATACTTTATTAATTATGTAATATTAAACTATTATTAAAACTAAACTTCAAATTATCAAAATATATATTTATTAGTAATATGACATAATATATCAGACACAATTTTTTAATGATCTATATTAAATTTTATTTTATTCAAATAATATATTAATTAATATTAAGAATAAAATTTTATTTTTAAAATTTTCAAATTCATTTTCACAATTTTTATCACTTCAAATTATTTATTATTATCTACAATCTTTATTTTTTTATATAACTAGGAAATTTAAATTTATAAAAATATAGAACCATGAAATGCATATAATATGCAAGAAGATATAAAATATCTAATGTAAAGTACATATTATAATATTTTAAGCTTATTTATTCTGTCGTCAAAAATTTTAATTTGCATAAATATCTATAATATTTAACAATTCCATTAAAATTTACTTATACTAAAAAAAAAAAAATAATTGTCTAACTAACTCTAAATAATCTTGTGAACTTATATATTCTGCGCTTTCTCTTCGACAAAGTAAACTCAACAAAATATGAATATATATTTGTCGAATCGTATCATAGAATAACTATTGATCTCATGTACACTGATAAAAACGAAACGAAATGAAAAGCACAATTAAACGTGCGTGCGAAATTCCGACAACGATGGGCTATCCTTAGTAGAATTGCTTATCGTTTTGGCAGGGCGACTCAGACGCGGAGAGCGATGCCGGCGTCGGTGTGACGTACAAGGTGCGTAATTCGGCGGCAGGTTCGTGCCTAGCGAATTGCGCCACTCGCGACAAAGGTGCCTCAGCCGTGAGTATAGAGTCGAAATTGTCTGGTCATCGTTTATTTCTCTTGATCGACTTTTTGTCTATGTGTATATATTGTCCACTATTATTTTTCTCTCTTTGTACAATTCTCGTACGCTGCATATCTATTTCTATTTTTCTCTATTTTTCTCTAAAATAAAACTTTCTGTCTAATCATTTCTTTATCGCTGTATTCTACATCTTGATTTTCCTTATGCTGATGTATGAAAAGCTCGTCGACACGCCATCTATTAACGCAGAACGCATGACAAGTGTTTATCAAGCAGTCAATGGCTTCGACTTAATGCTCAAGATTCTCTGCTCGTCTTCACTGCATACGTTGTTCTCTCGATGGGATCATCGAGAAAATTCACACTTGAATTTTTGATGATTAATCGTATTGACATTAAAGGGATGGTGATTGATAAGTTTTTGATGAAATTATTATAATACTAAATTAACATATTAAAAAATGTCAAAATTTGTAAAAAATAATATTTATCTCATCATTATATTATCAATCAACTATTTGAAAAAGCACTAACAATGTATTATTCGTATATTATAGAAAAAATTCATTTTTCTATTCTTGAAACTAAATATCTTATTTTTTTTCTATAAATAGTATTCGGTGAGCCTTGGTGATGAAGCGCGAGACAACCATGCCCAGCAGATCGAGAGAGCAGAGATCGCCAATTTAGTACGTTCCCGAATGGAATCTTTGAATTTGCCAGTAGCCGACTATGATGATGTCTCCGAGAAACGAAACAACCTGTCCTATGTGATTATCAATCCCAGCTGTGACCTGAAGCTCGAAGAAGGCGACATAGTGTATCTGGTGCGACCAAGTCCATTCTCAGCGCAAAAGACCTTCGAACGACACAACTCCAGACGGAAAAGCAACATCAGTTTCTGTTCAGCTCAGTTGGTATCGCAGATGAGTGCAGCTGTAGCCTCAGCTGGATTGCCAGGCGCGGGAAGTCGTCGAGGATCGGGAATAGGTCTGCCCAGGGCTCCTCCATTGAGCACCACAAAATCGAATTCCTTATCCTTACCAGATAGTCCAACGGTAGCTGGTACTTTACGTGGTCGTTCCAATTCGTTAAGAGTGGTTGACGACATTCTTCTGAGACGCAGCAATTCGTTAAGACAAGGATTGACGATGAGTAGAAGAAAGAGTAGTCTGGAGGATATAGGTCTAGGTGCATTATCCCACCCATCAAACCACAACCCGATCAAAATAGCTCTGAATGGTTCTATCGGTCTGGAAGTAACGCCGCCAGAGGAAGGTTCTCAGATAGGTGGCGCCAGCAACACTGGAATATTAGATGTTGGTCTGCCATCTATGCCAGAATTAACTGCTGCTCTCGGATCTAACATCGATCCTTGTTTAGGTGGATCTTTAGGCGGATTATATGATCCACCAATTCTTCAGGGCCCATTAGGATCACAGTCGCCTCAAATTCAAGGTGGTACGCAGGATCCTCAGCATATACAAGGGACAATCGTATGATATAACCTTATGTGGGGACGCAGGCTCTCCGGCGTGGTGCGAAACAAATGGCTGTAGCGTTCCCACATGACACGTCAAAATCACTAGGTGGGATGTTATCTCTCAGCATTCTGATTGTCGACGATTTTAGTGGGATTGAAATGATGATTATATAATGATCGTAATTGGAAAGTGGCCGGAGAGCAAGGTGTTTCAGTGATACGTATCGATGACTGTGACGAAATAAATGAACACAAGATGAACTGTTTAAACGAATTTTTTACTTCGTTCTATTATAGTAATTTCAGTTTAGATTTAATAGCGATGGCATGGTTTGTCGCAACCATCGGGGACCTAAACGCGACATCGTAGAGTCGCAATTGTGATACACCAGTATGCTGATAATCTTTCATTTTTGTATATCTTGAGCAGAGCTGGGCAGATTTTGTGTTTCTTCTGACCATTATCATGATTGGTTTTATTTATTAAAAAATTTATTTGATAAATGATAAATGATAAGTGATCATTGATTTCAACGATCTTTTTATTTTAAAAGTATTTATCTTTATACTTATTTATTATTAATATCTAATAGAAAGCAATGATAATTTTTGACAGCTTTCTAGAAATTGATAATTATATTTCAAAATCTGAAATATACAAAATATACAAAATATTTTAACTGACCAAATAATAATACTATTATTCAAAAAAGATATTATCAGATGTTATCACATAATTATTAAAACGATTTTAAAGAATATATAGAAATAATTTGATTAGAAATTTTATTTAAACAATGCCCAGTTCAGCCAGCATATAGTTGTTTCAATGAAATTAAGATAATAATTAATTACTGTTTTAATAATAATTCCCTATTTGTATGTAATATGATCATACATTTTCAACAATTTGTTGCAAGTTTCATTTCAAAATACTCATTTAATATAAATCATGGTGTGCGTAGTAAGCTATGTTCTTAAAACGTTTTGCTCTCTAGTCGGCTCTGGCATTTCGACTTCCGTGGATTCGATGGAAATTTTCAATGATGTAGTCGACCACAAATATATGCTAGATCCACAAACGCGCAATAACATGTGCCAGAAATCGAACCAGTAGAGAAAAGAAACTTGTAATGATGGATAAGAGATTAATTTTATACAATGGTTAGAAATTTTATTGAATAAGAAAAAATTAAATCTGAAAAATTATTCAAATACATAATATTACTATATTGTTTGCAAATAAATTAAAATTAAATTAAATTAAATTCATAATTCATTTATTTTAAAAAAATAAAAATAAACAAAAATTTATTTCATTATTAATCTTTCAATTATGAAACAAATAAGTATATATTAATATCAAATTTTTAATTGTAATTCTTATGCTTATATGTTTTATATTTATTACATATAAAATTATATTATAAATATATAAAATAAATCTCTTCCAAGTTCATCATCACATGTTTTCGAGATAACTAGCAATAGGTAAGAGAGAGAATCGTCTCCCTAGTGAAAATCTCAATTCTTATGTAGGATCACATTCGAGGGTTGAAAATATAATTTTATACTAGAACCAATTTATGACAAAAATAATATCATATAAATTATGATTATAAATATAAATATATGACCATTTTAAATCATATCACGCGAGTAACAGAAATCACTTATCGATGGAGGATCATTATACGTATAGAGAAGAAAATGATTTTAAACCAGCATGACCGAATCGAGATTTCAGAATCGATCAATGATTATAACCTAAAAACTCGATTCCGTGTGAAATGAAATATTTTATCGAAGATTTTTATGTAAACACATTTTTTTCTTCTCTTATTATGATTAATTCGAAACAATGAAATCTTTTAATGAGAATCCTTCAAATTTATAATATTCAATTAAACGTTTGTTCTTAACCATGAAAGAGGAAGTTGAAATAAGAGAAAGCAAAGTTTCGACAATCTGTTTAATCAGTTAGATGAATACGTACGTAGACGTTGATAGGAATGAAAAATGATGTCTATTTCTTGATTCCATGCATTTGCAATCATTTCTTGACCAATTTTACATGTTTCTCTGACCAAACATCATCTTATCGAGTATCTGCTTCGATGCTACTTTCGCTAAACGCGTTTGATGATTCAATTAATGATCAGATCAGCTTCAATTGTATAGTTATTTATTATGAAACTATATAGTTTTTTGATGGTGACAAACAAAATGCCTCGAAATATTAAAATTTAAAAATTAATGAAATTTATTTGTGATAAAGATAAGTATCAATGCATTAACCTAATACTTTATAAAAATACTTTATAAACAAGAGAATTTATTAAATTTAATCATCAAAATTATTAAATTCGTAATTTGCCAACTAACAAATATATCGAAGAGATATCATATTTAAACAAATTTTTCAAATTATTTAGATTACATTTGAAAAATTACTTTTCTTAAAATTAAATTTTAGATTATTGATCCAAAATAACAATCTAGAATTAATATCAAAATATATAAAATGAAGCGAATCGATCTTCAATCTCTATAATTTATGTATATGTTATACTATTTAGCCGAGAATGGAAATGAATTTTCCTTAACGCACCGTCGATAACGCGAAAATTTTAAACTCTTATTCGAATATTTCTCTGGTCCCGTTTTCCGCTTTTTTAACTTTCTCTTCCTCATTAACTCTCTGTCTTTCTCAATTTGATTAGCGTAATAAAACCTGCCTCGTATATGAACGCCGATCATCTTCATTGATACTGGCTCGTAGAATTTTGTACATATATTTAAAAACGCAGCCGTGATATTTTTCAAAAGATAATTAATGATGATTTTCTATAATCCAACAATGAAATAAAAATCACAAAGAGAAAAAAATGGTCTATTTGATCGATATTATAAATCTCTATATTATGTTTCGAGTCTAAACATGATATGAGAGATATTAAATGTTAGATATTAACACGTTCATTGTCGAATATATGATTAATACAAAATTTTCTGTTTATGTCACGTGGAAATCATCATTAATAAACATTTCTTGAATCCAATAATACTTGTTTGAATTCCATTATTAGAATTAATCATTTTTCACTATTCATATTTTCACTATTCACTTGACACTTGTCAGAGGGCTCCACTTTCGAATTTGTGAATATTTCTATGAGAAAATCGTTATTACTGTACGTAAATTATAGTTTAAATTCTGAATGGAATTTAAACAAGTATTATATTAAGATTAAAAAAGAATAATTTTATTTTTTAATTATATTTGTTGTAAAACTGATTTGGCAGTGAATGTGTTAAAAGTTCAATTATAAAAACCAAAGAAATATAATGTGAAATTTGAGTGAATGGAAATGTAAGCTTTTAAAAGTTTGAGGACATTGATGGATATATTGATGAATTTGACATGAAATTTATCAAAATTTAACCTTGTATTTTTCGATACTAAAAGGATTCTACTTATTATATCTCTCTATTGATTCAATGATTGAAATAAAAACGAAAAACAAAACAATAAAAGTAACAAAAAACTATGAAAGAGTTATATTTAATAAAAAAAAAAAATCAATTAGAAAATATTAAAACAAGAACAGTGTACATAGATTAATTGTTATAGGATCGATCAAAAATAAATGTGACCTGAGAGCGAGTAGTTCGCAAACTATTATTAATATGCGTTATCGATCTGAAAAAGCGATGTGAAAGTATAAAAAACTGCTTTCGACTGCATGTGAAATACGCTAGATACGATTGACATAAGAGAGCGATTGTCCATGATTCTGTTAACGTTTATATAAATATTAGCAACGAACCGTGAATAATGATAATCTTGAGCGGAAATTTTCTATTAATAAACGAAAAAAGAAAAAAAAAAAGGAAGAAACAAAGTTTAAAAAAAAAAAAAGATTGGAAGATTGAAAGATAAAGGTTAGTGTATGTAAGATAAAAAGGGAAGTGCAAACAAACGAATATATCATTATGTTAAAAATGGATTAATATTACGGTAATATTAAGACGTGAGTATATATCAGAAAAAAAGAAATATTGTTATGTCTTCATAAGAAAAAAGAAAAAAACAAAATGGAACCATTTTTATTTGCATTTTGATGATACGTGAATCTTTAAATCAATAACCTCTTCGCAAGTTCCTTCTGAGATTTCTATGTCTATCGTAAGAGTTCTGAAAGTTAAAATTATGTAAAGTGAACTGCCGAGCTTGCGATATCGAGATGATATAAATTTTCTCTCGTTTTTTTCCATATACAATATAACGCAAAACGTCATATTTTCTTATTTTCATAATCTGATTAGTATTTTGTCAGAAGAAAGAAAAATCTTTTTGAATTTCTTGCATTTTAATTGAAAATCATAATCATTTTAGGTTAAACTAATCATGATAATTATACAAACAATGCAATGTGTGCTTAAAAATAATTGGTTTAAATTGATTTTCAATTCAATTGACGAATATTACTTCGAGATTTTCAATGTTAATAATATTCATAAAAAATTTTACAAGAAATTCAACAAGTTAAATTAATAGTAATAATTGAATGTTTTATTATTTTTTTCCTTTTTTACCTGATACTTTCTATTCTATTAAAATTTAAAATAACTTTTTGAATTTTCTTTCGATTTTCATTGGCTCGATTTATCAATTTATTCACGTATTAAAAAAAAAATTACATAAAATTGTCATTTTGTCAATTAAAAAAAAATAGAACTATATAAAATCGTCGAAAATACAAAAAACTAACTATTTCCATTCCAAAATTTCATATAGAATTGTAACATGTAAAACATGTTCCCCTTCCCGATCGATCTACAGAGCACCGAGATTCCGATGAAAATTATTTTCGTTTAGTCGAAATTGGAAACGAGAGCATGAATCTCGAAGAACCAGTGTTTTCAATATCGTCGAGAATTTATTTCCACGATATAAGAATATAAAATTAATATTCGACCACACGAAAAAAGAAGTTACAAACGGCTGTATGTAATATAAATAAGAGCAGAAAAACAGAGAGAAAATGTATCTATATACACGTGACACATTGTCACACAACGTGTGCATGTAAATTTATTATAAATAAATTATTATAAAGCAGTAATACCTTTTTTTCTCTTCTAATGCTTCAGCAGTACAATTTATTCCATTAACATACATTAATTGAAATAGATGGATTGAAAACTTTGTATTATAAATTTTTATTCTGTATTTTTTTATTTTGGAAATGTGTATGATTAAGATTTATCTGGCAATTTGTAAAATCGAAATATTTTAAATTAGTCGATATAAATACTAAATATATAATAATTCTTGAATAATTTATTTTGTTTAAAATAGAAAGAAAATATTACATAACGAATATGTATTTTTAAATGACAAGAATTCTAGATTCGATATTACATAGATTCTACCCGTAGCTGTATTGTCAGAAAAATTACAATTGTATCTCACTTCATGGTTTTGAGGTAAATAGTGAAGGAACGGTCAGTCACTGACAATTTTTTTTTTTTATTAACGCTATACTTATTTGTAAGAAATTATAGTAAGAAATTAGCATCATTATCTCATTAGTAATCCATCTTTTGATTACCGATGTTTCAACAAACAAAAAATCTATACTTAATTATTTAAAAAAAAAGCAATAAAAATAGTAAAAGCATTTATGTCAGGAAATAAGAAACTATCATTGCACCAAATGAATGTTTCTGCCCTGTAGAAAAATTTTTATCTTAGTAAAAAAATTTTACATTTAAATAAAAAAAAAAATCTTTAAGTCAAAATTTATCTTCCTTTACAAAATAAGAATAAAATTAATCATATTTTCAAAAAGAAAGTCGATCCTCAAACATTATCATCATACATACATGTTTTTTAATTATCATTACTAGAGTAATGAGTTGCAACACAATGCAATTGCGATATCGACAATTAATAAAACAGACGAAATGTCTTGATTACGCGTAGTACATGGAATGTTTTCTTTTATTCTACGTGTATGCACATCTGCGTTCTTATATTTACATATATTATGTATATTGTCTTCTCGCTATGCACGATAGTTATAAATACAGCGTTTAAATACAATATCGACAAATGTAGATAGATCCATCTAACTACAGCTTTATAGGCTTCAACACGTTCTCCGTGAATTGTCCAACAATGTTACCCCTCGGATGGTAACATGCAACTACTACGCAGGTTCCATCCTTTTTGGCTATTGCTATACCCATCTCGGTTGTATTTTTCCAGACAATCTGTGTAAAATGGCCTAAACAAAGAAAAATTATTATATATTATTATTTTAATTATTTTATATAATTATATTATTATTTTAATTTTTTTATAAATTTATTTATCATTGCATATTTTTAAAAAATGAGTAGAAAATAAAATTTTTGAAAGAAAAGATTTTGAAAAACAATAAAACACAAATAATTTGTGTTTTAAAAGAAAAATAAATTGAATTAACAAAACTCGAACATTTATCTTTAAAAACGAAGGATTATCAAATAATATAATTTCTCACAGAATTTATTGTTCATAAAAAAATATAAAATATATCATATATTTTTATTATTTCTTTAATATAAAAATATTATAAATTAATAATTTTTATTAATAGCAATTCATTGCAGTACGCTTAGTTCATTAAAAATTGAATAGCTAATATTTTTAGCACAATATCTTTACTTTTTCTTCTAACAGTCTTATCGTTAAAGATAATTAGTAAATAGGTTTTTGTACATTGTGTTACATACATGTATTTAAAACCTTTGGCTCTATGCCATATTTATGATCCTTCTTCTCGGCATACCACTTCGAAACGACTTCCCGCGGCGATACGATCACCTTTGGATCGGAACACTGCATCGAGTAGATATTCTCTCCGTACGGAGACGACGTCTGAGGAATCAGCTTGTTCGTGTTCAGTAACGTGTTCGCCCACGCCTGAAGATAGCGGAAAAAAATTTGTAATCGAGCGTTACTCTTGAACCCAAGCGTGCACGGTCAATTGCAAACTAGCTAAGTCATATCGTGCTCAAGACAAATTATAGTTGATTGAATTGCTAATTCTTTGATAAAGATTGGTGAAGATATTTAGAAAGTGAAATAGATTTTTTTTGAAATAGAAATAAATGATTATTATAATTATTATATGAAAAATATACCTTAGCAGCAGATGTTAATTCTATGCTTAACCTCAAATCTGAAACACGATGTTTTCTCCTATATTCATTGTGAACGATTAAAGCCTCTTGTTGCCATGCTTGTTCGTCTAATGTGTAATATGGCAGAGTTTCTAGCAAAGTTTTTTTTATAGGTTTCACACCGAGAGGTAGAACGTTCTCCGTGAAACTGCCCAGGAAATTTCCAGCCGGATTATAATTACAGACGACGTATACTTCACCATTTCGATTTCTGGCCATTCCAACACCCAACTCGGTACTGTCTTTCCATACAACTTGAGTAAAATGGCCAGTTTTTAGAGTGGTTGGTTCTTTTCCGTATTGATGTTGCCCTTCTTCGGCATACCTATAGAAATATATAATAAAATAGGATAGATAATATACGTTTAAAATAAATAATTTATAAATTACAAATTATTTGTGCATTTTGAATTAAAAAAAAAAAATTTTAATTACTTACCATTCGTTTACAGGCTCATCACCGTGTACAATAGTCTTCGGATTAGAACTCCACATACAATACAAATTTTCACCGTAATCTGTATTTGCCCTATGCTCTAATCTACCTCTAGTTGCCAGTATATTAGCCCAATCCTGACTCGTTTTACATAACTGAAAACGAAGAATTAGTATATTCATTTTTTTAATGTATTTTATATCATTTTATATCATTTTAATTTTTAATTTAATAAAATTAATAATGAATTTACATGAATTTTTAATCTCACATTTCATTAAACGATATTTCATTTATTCAGTTAAATATATATATTGGTTAAGTTTATTTAATATTATCATTAAAAGGAAGTAACCTGCTTGTTGAGACGAAGAGGTGGCACTCCATGCCTCGCGCGATAAAAATTGTGCGTTTCAAGGCAAATGTTGATAAATTCCTTAGGAGGACCCAATCTGCGCACAGATGGTTTACGTGTGTCAGTTTTTGTTATCTATAACACATAGAGAGAATATGTTGTATGATACGTGAAATTTGTGTATGACGAACATTTAATAGCATAAAATAACTATAATGTAAGAATTACTTATAAATCCAACTAATACTCTTTTTCAAAATTGCTCGTCCTTTCTCTTAAATCATCTTAAAATAATGCTTTCTATGCTATAATTTGCTGAAATGATGCCTATTACAATTAAGGAAAAACAATCAAGCTTGACTTTATCGTGGTCGTAATATATAGGGTGTACATATAATATTTAAGGTTTAACATTTAATATATAGGGTGTACATAAAATATTTTTAAATAACAATTTTGATTCAATAATATTTAGAAAAAAAGTATATCAAAATTATGAAAATTTTAAAATCATAATAAATTCTAAATTCTTTAAACTTTATAAATTCGTAAATTATTGCATCACATTTCAAATTACAAAAAAAATCGAGTTAAAATATAAAAATTTCGAAATTGGAAAATTTGAAAATTTGAGAAAATTAAAGTTTTAAAGAATTTCGAGATATCCAATATTCCAACTTTATTAATATTTCTCGTCACACATTGTAGATAACATACGCGTGCAAGTCACGGTCAAAGCGAAATCACGCGATCGCGCGAGTGCACCCGATAATAAAGACGGCGACGTCTTGAATAACCTAGATGTGGAATAACCAATGGGAAGAATGTACTGAATAGCAGAAATTATGGTTGCTCTTCGCTTTGGGATACCAAAATATAGAAATCTTTTTTTTTTCTTTTTTCCTTCAATAATGAATATTCGAATAGATTCCAAAATATCATTTTTTAACCTCAATTTAATATTAATAAATCTAATAAGATGAATTGATAAGATTCATTAAATTTATAATGTTTGAAAATTATTCCAAATTTTATTAAATCTTCGATATCAATGATCAAATCTAAATCAATATTATGTTTATGAACATTTATGTTTGAAAAAATTTTATAAAGATTTTATAAAGATAAAATATATATATAAATATATATTTATATATTTGAAATTTAATGACTTAAAATAACTTGGAAAAAAGTAAATAATTTTCGGTGTCTCAAGACGAAGTTTACCCAATGTTTCCCATCCTGCTCACACACTGTAATATAATTCATTTTCAGCACGACAATTAGGAAGCAAGTTATCGTGAAATCGCCATATTCTCTATCGGTAGTTTTCAGTCATGCGTTTCTCTTTTAACTTAGACTTCTTCACAACTGATATAAAAGGACGAGTAATAGATTATAAATACGTATAATTTTTCACATTAAATCAATGAAATGGAAAAATTTTATGTGATGGTTAATGACATATTCAATTAATTTTATCGGTCGATACTTGAAAGAAGCGCCAACTTCACGGATGTATTTTTGAAAGGCAATATCGACCGGTCGTCGCGTATTTTTAATTTCCGTGCAAATGTCAAGCGATACTTGGTTGTACACTTAATAAATAAGATTGTTCAAAAATACCAGTAATTAATAAAAATACAATGAAAGATTATAAAAAAAAATTCTTTATTTTATTCTTCCCGTTAGAATGTTAATATAAAATAAAGTACATTTATCTTATCAAAAAAAATCTTCAAAATTACATAATCTATTATATCCATATTTTTACAGACACAGCAATGCTAAAATAAATCGACGTATCAATTTCAAGTGACTCTTATGCATGCAATTTACAACACTCGAAGTGTGAATATAAAAAGAATCTGAACAGTTTATAATACTTAATAATCAATATTTATCTATCAAATAAATAATGGAATCTATCTTATACTATCTTATATAGATTTGCATAACCTCAATATGAAAAAATTATTTTAATTAATTTTTTCTTTTTATTATGAAAAAGTTAGAAATAACCATTATTATGATAGAAAATTTTTTACTTCAAATTTCGATCTCTAAGTATTTAAAAAAACTTGAATCGAAAACTGAGTCTAAACAAGTTCATTTTCCACTTTCCTCGTCCAACATGACCAGTCATCGGAAAACGAGAAACCTCGATTCGAACCAAGTTTTATACAGTCTTTCCTAAACGAGCCTCGAGAAAACTCTCGACCTGCCAATTTCCTATTTATACTCCTTTCTCTTCGATCTGTACACGTACAGTCGTCAAATATTCACGACCGAAGGGTAATAAATAGAAGATAGAACTATATACCGACAGAGTAATACAAAGCGCAAAAGCGTGGCACGGAAAGATCGAAGGAATACTCGAACTCGATTCTCGATTAGTCATCGTTAGCAAGAATAACGATTTCCCGAGGCGTTATGCGCGACAACCGTTCACTAGACGCGTCTCTCGAAAAGGGAACGATCCTGAGTCATCGACAGATGCCAATGTACTTCGATATCGCTCGTCTGCACGTTCACGTGGTCGTGTGAACGCGTGACGATGATTTACTTCGCCCGTTTAACCCTTGAAACGGTAACCGGTTACGAAACTTGTCCATGTTCATTTATTCCTTTTCGTTTCGGTTTATGTACACACGCGTGCGTTTATGCGTATGATGATAATGGTAAGTAGTGAGAATGTTTATGTAAAATTAAATTTTAATATATATAATTGAAAAAATGAACTTAAAATGGAATTTAATAATAAAGAGTAATAATAATTGCTTGCAAAATCATTTCCAAAATAATTTTCTTTTGAGAATGTTTTATGAAAATATTTTGTAATAATTTTTCATAATTCAATATGAATTAATCTTAATAATTGAATCAAAAATTAAATTAGGTAATTTATATTATATGAATAATCTGTTTGTATGAACTGTCATATCTTTTCATGTTATTTTTAATAACAATAATAACAATAAAAAGAAACTATTGTTAATATAATAATATAATTTGTTAACAAAAAAAAACATATATAAACAATTACAGACACAATTACAAACATAAAAATAAGATAATAATAATATATTTTTTTATATTATTTTTATATTATTATTATATTTTTATAATAAATATTATATTACCGGTGTGGATGTGTATCTTGCAGAATCAGGAGACGCCGAGGATGATCTGGCACTGCTGCAAGACATGCCATCGCTTCCTAAACTTCCGTGAAAACTGCCGTGCAAGGAATTCGACAACGGCCCTGGAGATGCCGGCGACGCTGTCAAAGGGGACTTGGATCTCACGGAATCCGTCCTCGACCTGCAAATTCAGAAAATCGATTATCACATGTCACAATGAGTCTTTCAAACAGTGACACTCGTAATAGGCTGTGCACGAGTTCGATATAAGCGACTTCTATTTTTCTTCGTAAACAAAAGATCTATAGTTGCACGGTTAAGTTGCAGCGTAGTATTGGGATACAGTTATTTACAATAATTAATTTATGTCAACACTTATTTCGCGTTAGATAAATTTAGCCAAATGTTTTAGTAATTTAATTATTCTTATGATTAAATTTTTCTCTTCCTCTTTTCCAAATAAATAAGTGAATATAGCAACGATGAAAAGAAATTGATTCGAATAACGAACTATTGCCCAACATTACTGCCACCTGGTGACTTAGCACCGATTTAACCGAAATCCCTATGGATTCAATTGGAAAGCAGCGTGATTGAACTGTTTGTATTCACAGCAGTATACAAATTAGTTGTGCATTGAAAGCGGACTTGATTGGGTATATTTGGAGAATTATTCTTTTCAAAGATACAATTTGGAACAATTTAGCATTTGATTTATTTAGATTTATAAATATAACTATTTTATCGATTAATTGTATTCCATTTTTAAAATATTATTTTGCAAACTCGTAAACATTTTTCCAAAATAATCGAATTATTTTCTAAAGTAATATATCAAGTCACTTAATTAGTTGAACTTGAACGATTATGGGTGAAAAAAAATTTAATCTCTTTAATACTTTGCTGTTTCAAGCAATCGCCATGTGCAGAATGGCCTTGTATGTTTTTCTTAAAGCGTCCACAGTTCCTGCAATATGTGCGCGATATGTCTTTCGAGGATTCGTTGGAATATCATCATTAAACGAATCACAAATTCATATAGATACACCAGATGTTCGACAAACTTTTCATTTTGTCACATTTATCTCTGTTTTGTTATTTATCAGATACTCGCTCAATTTTCAATTTTTTCTAATCGAATCGATTTAAATTTGTTTTTAAAAAAGAATATTTGGTGAATTGAATAGAAATTGTATTGTATTAAAAATATATATTATATGGTTATTGAAATATCTATACACATTATTCTTTTCATATTTTTTTACTGTTTTTACCTTTTCTTTAACATATTCATTATTCTTATTATCTATTCTTAACTTTGATTATTAATTCGATTATTTATTTATCTTCATAACTAGGCAATTAAAAATATTTATTACGTACAGTACAGTATTTATTACGTATATCATCACATGTCAATTATATTGCTACGTTAAACTTTCGACAATTATCTTGGATATTTCTATACTTGGCCACAAAAAATATTATTTTTATACGATCGAGAGAACGATTTTGTTACATATAAATCAAAATAAAAAAAAAGAAATGAGTATCAAGCAATTTATAAAATTCGCCAATTCATTCCCTCGAATTATTTCTTCAAATACACCCAACCCAAGCAAAAGTTCTCGACTTTAACAGCTCCATAAGAAACACAAGCAAAACATGAACGGCAGAGAAACGTGTTAAATTAGCATCCGTTTCTCTTCAGCCTTGTTTCTCGCTCATCGTCCTGTTGAATCAAACGAAATTAAACAAGTGTTGAACGATGTTCAAGTCTCGACAAGAACTTCGAATTCTGACTATCGATATCGTTATCGATAAACATTGATAATAGATGAAATTATTTTTTCTTATTCAAATCTATTGTTAATGATTATTTATAGATGTGATGAAACAAATGATATTTCAAAATATTTAACTTTTTTTTCAAAATATCGTTAAGATATCAATAATACCGATTTAAATAAATTACAATAGAATTTTACAATAAAATTTTTTAACTTTTCTAACTTATATTACAAATAACATTTTTACTGATAATTTTTAATAAAAAAAAAAAAAATTGCTTCGCTCATCAATATATCAAAAATTATCAATAAGATGATCAATAATCACAAATATAATAAATTCATAGATGGAAGCTTTTTGTATCTCGAAAGCTGAAAGCTGGAAAAAAGCGTGTATCGATAATCCTTCTCTATTCATGCGTGTTTATGTATTTGTGCGTGTGTTTAGAAAAAAAAGAAAAATCTTTTGCATGCGAATCGAAATGATCGAAAAAGGGAATCGTCTTTAAATGTGAAGTTTGTGAAATTGCATAAGTGCCTCTGAATCTATTTCCAGAATGTATTCCACCTAAGCTGAATACCGTGATACTAGCAGGACACTGAGGATTCTTTTTTTGATTTGAATGATTGCTCGATATTGATGATTAATTATTCGAACGCATTTGTCGAGATAAATCGAAAAATTGATTATTAGATTCGAAATATGAAAGTGAAATATGGAACTTTATGAAATTTTTGAAATATGTATTAAGAAATTTAAAATGTTTTTTCCTTTTTTTTTTTTAAAAGAAAAAAATTTCGTCGAAAATTAAAATTTTAATTTTAATTTATAATTTATTTCGAACCATTACTTGCTAATTAATGAATGACTTCGTTATGAATACAAAATGAATGACACAGCAAGAATAACGATTGAAAATTATTTTTATTTATATGAATAATTATACATTGTTCATGAAGAATCAATAAATATTATTCTATCTTTTTTATTTTTCTCGTCCGTAAATTAAAAGTCGTTATTCGATTAAAAAAGTAATAAAATAAAATATAAAATCATTATTACAATTATTTTAATAAATTTTACATTTAAATTAATTAAAATTTAATAGTGTGAAATAATATTTCAAATATTAATATTAAAATAAAAAATAAAATTCAACCAAAGCAACTTTCCGAAACAAAATTTCTTAACAGCTCCGCGGATATACATATTGAATGCAACACGCCAAACTTAATTAACTAACTCAAAGCGGCACGGCAGTGAATAATCGCTCCATTGAAAATATTCAATTTGGTAATACTCTATTGAATCAATATTGAAATAAAAAAAAAAAAAAAGTAAAAAAAGGAAAAAAAATGAATAAAACTCGATCAAAGCTTCCTGAAACGCAAAATTTTTTAACATCTCCGCGGATGTACGCATTAAACGCAACACGCCAAATTCAATTAAACCACGGAGACGATTCAAAGCGGCGCGACAGTGAATAACCGCTCCATTGAAAACGTCGAGATCTGTATGGACCGACATTTTCAATGCCCCGACGTTGCTCCTTTTGTCGCGCAACAGCTCAGCGTATTTACAGTATCAGCGTTCAGCCGGTGAAGTAACGATACAAGAAGCCGAGAGAAAGCAGCGTGGGACACACGAGAACGAAGAATTACGCGCAAACTTCTTCCACACGCTCCGTCCCTCGCGAGCTTTTACTTCCTTCTTCCCGAGGTGTCGCCTCGAGACCACGGCCACGGTCAGAAGAAAGATTGCGCCATCTCTTTTTCTTCTCTCAACTACGATTTATTAACCCTTGAACGTTCGAGAGGGAACGACAAACGCAGTGAAGAGGGCATTGTTCTTGGAGAATATAAATTTGGAAAATTGGACAGGAGCAGTTTTGCAGGGGAATTTGCTTTTGAAGCAGATGTTCTTGTTTTAAGAAACGAATACTTAAATTTCCGTTATTTTTGGATAAGTAAAATCATCGAAAAGAATTTTTTTTTCGAATTTGGAATATATGGACGAAGGAACGAAGTGTTAGTATTCAATGATAATATCGGTTTCAATTGCCTTTCTATCTTTATAGAAAGTTCTTAGATTTTTTTTTCGATCGAGTTAATATCGTAATTCGAAGAATAGAATTGTTTTGTTAGTCATTTGAAAGATAATTGGAAATCGACAGATAGCATTGCTCGTCGTGAAATTTACGTATATCTTATAATTTCGTTTCTTATCCATTAAACAGATTCGTTTAATTATAAGAAAAATCTGAAAAAATTGGAAAGTTATGATGGAATTAATAATTTCACTATTTATATATTGCAAGATTATACGATTCTGAAGTTCAATTCTTAATATTTTTCATCCAATGTTTCTCTATTCGATCTTAATTACTTTCATACTTCGAAAAGAACGCTCCACTGCTCCAAGGTCAAGTTCATGCAGCCTTTCACTTTTCTTTCTCAGTCGATAAAAAAGATTCGCTTTTGAAATTCTCGTTACTTTTTAATTCCTTCGCGACAAATGAACTTTCTCTCAGCTTCGTGTTGGTCGCCTACGTCATTATTATTAAAACTAAGGCCATTCACCGACCCTAACGAAGCCCTGGAAAGCGCGACGTACAAACGAAAGATGTTTTTTTCTTTCTTTTCCCTTACACCGTCGAATTGGCCAAGCACTGCTCGTTCACGCCGGCTTCGTTAGAATCGTTTGGCTTTGCCGTACACCATGGGTGAATACCTTTCAGGCGACAGCTGGTCGACAAAGCCGACCACCTTCTTTTTCGTTCCGTTAAGGTTGAGCGAGGGCATACTACAAGGAGGGGTAACGATTTACGATGTACACAAGCCGAATATCCTTTGACTTATACAGGAATGACTTCGCACGTGACCCAAGACGATTTCAATGAAATTTTATAGAGCTATGATTCTATATCAGTATTGTAAATATCTCTAATGAGCGTGGATATAATTTTAGTAAAATGTAATTCTCACTAATTTAATGATTTCAATTAATTAAGATATTCTATTTAAATTATATATATTTAGATTTTTATGTTTGTATATATTTATTTTTTTATTTTTTAAGATGTACTATATTTTTCAAAATATATTATTATATACTTCTATTTTTATTCTTTTATTATAATTTTCTTCTTTTATTATAATTCTATGATTATTTTGCTTACCTATTTTTGTTCTATGCTGACTATTTTATAATTAATATATTACTTAATATAATATATTGTCTATTATATTATTTTCTAAAATATATGATAATATTTGAGTATTTCATGTGTCTTTTATCTATTTGAGTAAAATTAAAATTATTCTAGGATGACAAAAAATGATAAAACTTTTTTTTAGATTTGCAGATTTTTCAAATTTCAAACTGGTAAATAAAATGTTCACTAAAAAAAAAAAAAGAATATCTTAATCTTGAAATTAATCTATTCCACCTATCCTAATTTATAACCTAATTTATTTATTTCTAGTTGCAATTTTTTTCAAAAGAATAAATCATTAAAGCTGATATTTTGCAGTCATTTATGATTCTGAATTTATGTTATCAATCATATTTATGTTATCAATCTTTCAATGTGCAACAAAATTAAAAATTTGAAAAATTGGAAAATTATGATTGCATTTATCAGATATAGAACCATCATTCTAATTTTATTAAAATCAGTAAAGATCATATTTGAAACACCCTGTATTAAATCTACTCTATTGTTCGAGATGTCCCAAGTGAAAATATTAATTATTAATAAATATAATTCAGATTAATATCAAAAGATCAAATGGATAATCAAAATAAAATTGAAAAAATGAGATTTTTAAGTCAAATTTTTTAATTTTTGGAAAGCAGTTAAAGCTTCTAATAAATTATAAAAAAAAAAAATTAAAAATTATTTATTGATAATTTAATAAGGAAACAGTGACATACTTTCACTTAAAAAAATGATGTGGAAAATGTAATCGTTAGACACGTAATAAAAAAAAAGACCATACACAGTAAACAAACTAATAAAACCATCGATCTTATGAAATTATACTGTTACGTAAAAAAAAAAAAAAAAAAAAAAGAAAGGTCGCATAAATTAAACATAAAACCAAAGGTCAGTCGATCTCGATTGAGCCATCGATTATTCTTAATTGAAAAAGTTGTTTTCAACAAGACTCTCAAGACTCTTAACTCGACAATAAAACTTCCATAAGATTTAACAGGATGCAAGATAAAATTTCTTTTAAAAAAGAAATTCTTTTTAAAAAAAGAATAAAAATTATTTTCAAGAAAAATAACAAATAATAAAATTCCCATAAATAAAAATGGAAATAGTGTGAAAATATTTGCTCATATGTCTTCCATTGCAGATATAGCTCAAAATCAACATATCCTAAGTAAACATCTACTCCATCCCTTATTTGATCCTTAGTAAAATAATATCTTGAAGTTTCCTCTTGGGACATCTTGCACTGATATGTAACTATCTAAACTGGTATGTGTAAGAAAATTGCAAATATAACCAAGGGATGAGTAAAGTTTGATCTTCTAAATGAATAAATAAAAAGATACGTTTACGTGTAATTTTTATGATTATGGACAAATTTTGTTATGAATAGTGTATATGTATTAATTATCACAAATTGGATTCAAAATTATGGAATCGTATTTTTTGAACGAATTTTATATTATGAATTTTATATATATGTATAACAAATTTTATATATATGTATGTATTTTGTTATTAACTGATATAAATTCAATGAATGATATTATATATTAGAGAAATTTTTGTATCTGAGTAATTTTTAATGAATAATGTTTTACGACATTCAATAATTATTTCCCATTCCAAATTACACATGCTAATAACAAAATTTGTTAACTTAAAAACAAATTTAAAAACAATTTATTTAAGAGAATTCATTTAGTAGAATCCTCTATTTGTTTAGAATAATGTACAGTCAAACTCAAATTTCAAAGAAAGATTATAATACATATTTCAAATTCTAGCATATATATATCAAGAGTTTTATTTCTAGATGAATTTTGATTTTTAAATGTCATATAAAAGAGATTAATAGAAGACTTTGATTATATTAAATTCAAATATAAATATAAATAATTAAAATTAAATTAATAATTTATTTCAAGATTAAAAATTATATATAAAAGTTTTCACAATGCAGAAGAACATGTAATAAATAAAATTCCAGTTTTATAAAATTCTTCAAGTTACACAAATTCGACTGTACATCCAAAAATTCTCCAAACTTTTTACAAAAAACAACAAAAACGAAACAAATCAGGAGAAAAAAATAAAATCATCAATAACCATCAATTACATATTCCAAACTCTTACCCAAATCAAGTGGTATGTTCAACATTGTATTTTCAAGAACCATCTAATAGCTCACTTATATTAATATATCTCTTCAAATTTATACCAAACAAGATGCTCACAAAAGTGAAAAAATAAACTTAATCATTTATAAATTCTTTTCATATATTTTTTATCTTTATTTATGCAATTATCCTTATATTGCTTTTTGATGAATGATCTATCTTATCTCTTATCTTATCTTATCTCTTTATGTTATTTTTAATTCTAATTTATATGTCAAAAGATAAAAAATAAATATAAATAAATTCGCAAACGATTATAGTATTGTCCATTTAATCAGCATTTTTGCTCATTTAAACTCCATACCAATTCTTAGAATGCTTGCAATCGTCTTCGAGCGTGTCGAACTAAACATTTGATGCTTTGCGGTTTGAGTCTCGAGTTTATCGAGTATCGATATCTCACTCATATTCATTTCTTTTTTCGATTGAGTTCGCAGAAATCATTTCTCCCCTCTTAAGTCCATATTCGAACATTTAAGTGAGCATTATTATAGTTTTTTCTTTACACTTAAATAGCAATATTACATTTTTGCAATATTTCTTGGTTAAACAATTAATATTTATAGTTATATATTAGTATTGTAAAGTTATAAATTAGTATTGTATAGTTATATATTAGTATTATAAACGGTAATATTTATAGTTTTGATTTTATGGTTTTTTAAATCTAAAAATTTTATTTAAAAATAATATATAAAAAAAATTAGCCTTTTCCCTTAAATTCTTAAAATTTATAAATTATTGTGGATTGTTTATGAACTATAAATTAAATAATCAGTCGTTTAACACATTCGAGACTACAATATATGCCATGAGTCATGAAAATTTCCTATTTTATGACAGTTGACGCTTATCATAAATTTTTTTAAAAAAAGTGAAAAATAAACAAAAATTTTCCGTATATTCAGTTTATTTTTTGCGTTCAATATAAAATGTTAACAATATTAAATGTTATATTCTGTACACATACAAAATTTTAGATTTCGTTGCATTTTTAATTGTTTTACGATTATTTCTTCTACTCATCGAAAATTAATATCCACGAGCGAGATATTGATTTTCTTCGATTTTTGGCATAGTCTCGAATATGTTAACATATTCGATATGTTACGAATAACGAAAATTCTCACATTTTCTATTCTGTTACCGATCATGAAGAATTCTCGCGTTCATTGTTACCGATAAAGTAAACTATTTACATGGAAACATGCCTAACCACTATCGATAAATTTAATAACAAAACCGACAAGTTTTCTTAACCTTTACCAGTTAAGTGAACATCGTAAAAAAACAAAACGTCTTTTCTTTATATATACATGTCGAACGAACCACTTCATTTGCATTTTCAGAAAGTTTTCCTTTCTCCATGTTTTTCCCTTTCAATCAAGAGAAAATGACGAACATACATACACACAAATAGACATACCTGTTCGATTTGGGCGTGACGATGTCTCTCGTCTCGGACGTATATTTCCTCTCGGCGCGACCCCCGTTGAAAAGTTCGACGGTCTCCCTGGTAACCGTTTCCAGCAGAGGCTCCCCGCCCCTCCTACCCTTACTGAAGGTCCTTTGATCCGTTTTACGGACCATAACCACCCTCGACAGGGGTTGATTGAATTCATGACCGTGCATCGTTGGCGGAATCATCGCTAACGACTGCGAGAGGGGCCCTCCGACTCGGGGGGATCTGGAACAGATTCGAAAGGGAAATGAAGGGATTCGTTTCGAATTGAAAAATGCCTACGATTCATTTCGCGGTCGAATATTGCTTTTAGTGGAATTTTTTATGGTGGGGATTTAAACTTTATATCGGTATAGGATAGAAAGATATTTATCTTTCTTTTTTTTTAATTTATTTTTTTTTTAAAGAGAGTTTTAAACATGAGTTGTTATTCGATTTGAAAATTATTATAATTAAAAGTTGGAATAATATGGAAAATTTTGGATATTAAATTTTTCATTGAATTTAATGAAATTTGAAATTAAAATAAAATAAAATTTAATATTAATCGTAAAAAGGAAACGGATGACTTTTTCTTGGAGGTTTGAATGGTTCAAGAATCTATGAAGAAAATGAAATTAGCCATTATTATACTGTCAATATTTGACGACGATTCAAGCATGTTTTAAAGTCTCTAAATATAATTTATGCTATTAATTTATACTATTCTCAAGAATAGTATGTGTATATTACGAGTTTTTTTTTTTTTGTTTTATCCATTTTTATTTACAAAACTTATTGCTATACCAAGCAATAAACGAAAGCTACAATTCAAATTTTTCACACTTTCGTAATGCAAAAACGAAAATTACATAAAGAAGATGAAATTGAATGATTATTTTGCTTAGAAGAATTTTTTTCACTGTGGATAATTTCATAGATTTTTCAACATATACATTTAATAATAATAATAATAATAATAATAATATAGAAATATTCGTTGAATATTCATCGACAATATTTATTTTATTTTCTTGGAAAATAAATATATACAAGGAAAATATTTTACAATAATATAAATGTCTAAATCTCTAAGATTATTATTTCAGATAATTGATCCTCCACTTTCTAAACACCAAGAATAATGATACTATCAATGATGACGCGGCTGTAGGCGGTTAATAACATCAAATAGAAGAATCAGTGCAATGATAATGTAGTTGGTTCAATTTAAATGGAACAATGATGTGACAAATGATGCCTGACAAATTTATCATTTTTTGTACCTATCTATATCTTTACATTATATATACAGTACAATGTTTATTATCCAAATATTGATCATTCAAATACTGATTACTAAATATTAAATATTATCCAAATAAGAT
This sequence comes from Apis laboriosa, assembly GCF_014066325.1. Lineage (NCBI taxonomy): Eukaryota > Metazoa > Arthropoda > Insecta > Hymenoptera > Apidae > Apis > Apis laboriosa. The sequence goes on from NW_025224135.1 coordinate 2,113,084, forward strand.
TCCTTAAACGTCAATCATTCAAATATGGATTACTAAATATCGATTATCCAAATGTGCAATTATCCAAACATTCAACTTGGTGAACATTGATTACCCAAGTGTAAATTATCTAAACATTATTTATCCAAATGTAAATTACCAAATATAAATTGTTCAAATGTGGATTATTAAATATGAATTATCCAAACTTGGATTACTTAAATGTCAATTATTCAAATATTATCCAAATATAGATTATATAAATACCAATTATTCAATTTTAGTTATCTATCATAATCTAATCTTCATCTAATCTTCAATTTTAGTAAAATTATTTAAATGTCCATTATCCAAACATAAATCACTAAACATTGATTAAATTGTCCATTATCCAAATATGAATTATCCAAACATTCAAATTGGTGAACATTGATTATTTAAATGTAAATTACCTAAATAACAATTATGCAAATGTGCAATTATCTAAACGTTATTTATCCAAATATAAATTATCAAATATAAATTATTCAAATAATTATTAAATATGAATTATCCAAACGTGGATTACTTAAATGTCAATTATCCAAATATTATTCAAATGTGAATTACATAAATATCAATTATCCAAACATTTAAATTAAACGTTTAAATTAGTTTAAACATCAATATCCAAATATGGATTATTCAATCATCAATTATCTAAATATAGCTTATCCAATTATATAAAGTTTTATTCGAAAGTTTAATTATTCAAACGATTATACGAATGAATATTTAAATCAAAAGATTAATTTGCAAATATATTTCTCTTATTACACATTCATATTTTAAAAATTGTTGAAAAAATTTTCTACAATTCTTCCTTATCCATTATCCAATTCATTCAAATAGACCCCCCAATATAGTACAATTTATTAGGATAATCGACGCTCCATTGTATTATTTATTTCCCCTTAAGCATCTCTTTAAATTTTTAAATTGAATTTTCTAACACTTTCATTAAGAGTTAATTCAAGTTTCGAATTTTTTCCTTCCTTCGCGCGATTCTTAACTCTTCGAATGTTGGAATGGAAAAATTATGTGTTGAAAAAGTGACTTATAACGGGAATAATAATGTTTTTACGCGTGCGATAAACGTTAAGGTGGACACGTCTAATTACAACGTGTGCAGTAATAACATCTGTCTGCCCTATGAGCTCACCATTCGTAGCGATAAGTGAAACAAGCCAGCACGATTGTTGAGAATGTAACGAGTATAATGAGACGGATGCAAGATGTACAATTGTTTGTAATTTTACCCGATTTTTTACCATCGTTTGAGGTACATGGAACAGGTGTTCTCGTGCATTGATAAATTCAGAGGATAAAATGAAGGGAAAACAAAACTTGGAGAACAAAAATGTGTATTCAATAGTCGAGAACAAACATATAAAAAAAATGAGGAATTTATTATATTTTGTAAAATTGATTAATTAGATCGAGGTTTATTCAGTTAAAAATGATGAATTACAAATATGAATATAAAAAGATATTTCAGTATTTTGGGATTATAAATCTAGAATCTTCCAATAAATTGTATTTCTTTGTTTAAAAAAAAAAATACACTAAAATTTTTAGCCCACCCTATATATCGTATCATATAAAATATATACATTAATTATAATATAATTAAATATATTATAATAATAATCTGAAAATATAATTTCTTTATTTATAATACAGAATCTTCTTTTCGACTATTATATATCAAAATTTCCAATCCACCCTACATGTCATCTCATATATCATCGTATAATCTCATAACAAAGTATAATCTCTTTAGTTCTTAACACAAGCAAAATAATTCCTTTTTCAATTATACTACATTTTTCATAGCTCACCCTATATATCATATCATATAAAATAATAATAATAATAATCTCAAAGTATAATTCTTTTATTTAAATTTTAACACAGACTCTCCTTTTCAATTATTATTACATCCAAAATTTTTAACCCACTCTATATACCATATCGCACAAAACGTAATATGTATACAACGTTTCTTTCTCATTATCTCATATTCAAGGATGTACCCTATATATTTCCGCAATTTGGAATTCTCTTCTCAAAGGGTCAGCTGTTCTCGCGCTTGAATCCGCTTGCAACCCGAAATTATCCACCCGATTAAGCCTCGGTTGCTCGCTCAGGTCTCGTTACTTTTCTAAAACCACTATGGCGGCTCCTCGTTAACCTCGTCGTTAACGCGCGCTCAGAATCTTGTTCCGCGGGCAATTAAGCCTGAATTTCTCCCTCGTCCGACATCTAATCAACGGTGGGGCTAGTTAGAACCACTACATTCTTATAGATCCGATCGTAGACCTTTGCGACAGAATAGTGTTGCACTGGGATGAAGAAAAAAATTGGACGATAATTTTTACGAGCAATGAAGAATTAATATAAGAGGGCTTGAATTCAAAGCGATGAAAATTTTGAAGAGAAAAAAATCGGATATAACTATTTATTAATTCATTGAATTATTAAATAAGATATCTAAGTCTAAATAATATTCGAAATTAATTTTCTCTAAATAATTTGTTCCGTTTATATACGAAAGAAAGAATCGAAAGAATATGAAATTCAAAATTTGATTTTTATTGATGAGCATTTTGAACATTTGACTGGATAAACAATCCTATAATAAAGATTTTAATATTCTAAAATTTTTGACTAAAGCATTTAAAGAAAATCCCAGATCTAGTAAATCTAAATTGTTCATGGAAGGTCGAAAAATGTAAAAGAGAAAGCGGAAAAATATCTTTTAATGAAGGAACATTGTGTCCAAAAGTTTTAAGAGGTTAGTTTAATCCGGGCATGAGCACAAGACGATACAATGACCGCAAGTAGCGATCGAAAAGGTGAAATTGCGAATCGTCGATTGGAAAGGAGCGATTGACATTGTTAAGCTTCGATACACTTGACAGAGAAAAAAGTAAAACTCGTCAATCGTAAATCATTTCGATAAATTGCAAGCGTGATAAATGAAAATGCCATTTTTGGAAAGATAAGCACTTAAATGTTCGAAACGAATCGAAACTTGAATGAAATCTGCATGCAAAACGGCGAATTTAATTAATAGGTTTATTCGCGTTAATTGCAAGTTTTTACGTCTTTCGAAAGAGTATTATAACTATGTATGCAAACTGTACGGCTAAAGTAATTTAAAGTAGCTTGGAAATAGGTTATAATTTATCCTGTTTTGCGCGATAATATCGATATTTATTAAAAACAAAATTTTCTTTTTTGTCAAATTTATTTGCATGTATATATTGCATTTTTTTTAAAGGAATTGCTCATTTATATATATATATAAGCTAACAAGCTAAAAATCATGAAAATGGAATGGATAGATACAACGGAAAAATTATAAATGCGATACAAGAAAATAATGATTTAGTTACGTAAATCAAAGTCTCGTGATTCCTGCATTTCATTGCAACAAAAAAATAATAAGTCAGCAAATATTAATAATAAGAAAACGAGAAACATTTTATCAGATTCGTATTTAATTTTTGCTCGACACCTTTCATTTTTATGTTTATCATCGGATTTTATAAATGTATTAATTGGGAATAGTTCGAATAAATTTTTATCATTTATTATAATTTCATTAATGACAATTTCATTATAATAATATATTATTGAAAACTTATATTAAAAAGTTATTCTAGAATAAAACTTATATAATTCTTCCCAATTTTATTTTAAAAATAAAAAAATTTTTTTTCACGTGATATATAAATAATATATAAATAAATTTCTTTATTAAATTACCTTTAATCAACATTAATCAAAGTTAGTTTTCTTCTTATTTGAAAATATTGTTCTTTTATATTTGGATTATCAGATGGAAAAATCTAAAATCCGTTTTCCAAATTCAAAATCGCCGATATTTTCTATATCAATAAATTCGATTCGCTAATAAAATATTTTAACAATACATTCAAGACAAATCCGAATACCATCCGAAAACCATATTTTGACTTATTTCGTATCAATTTTCTATCTAATAAAAAACAGCCCTGTCAATAAGAACTCACAAAACATCCTAAAATATATTTCACTTCGAAAGCATCGAATTACTTCCGATTCACTTCCCAGTTTAAGTCATCGAACCGCAACAGAACCTCTAAAACTCGTCCCTCCAATACCAACATTCCTATCGTATCTCCCTCGTCCAATCGCGAACCCTCGTGCAAATCCAACTTAAAAAGAAAAAGTATGTAAACTCACCGCAAACTTCAAGCGTCTTGTACACGTCCTACGAAACAGAAGCAACGATCCTTTTGTAACAAGAAAAGTCACAATAACGTACTTTCTTTGTGATTAACGAATTTGTACAATCTTTGAATCTTGACACACGAAAACACAACGTGGTAGATTTCGAAGAATCATGAAATACGAACGACGCGAAGAAAGGATGCGACAGTCACGCGGGTATCAAAGGAAACGTCCTCGTTTCAAAGCGCGCGAACAACGCTCCATGGTTCTTCGGTCTGTGATACTGGATCCTCACTCGACTCTCTCGATACAAACCGCACGACAGAACGAACAAAACTGGCACGAGAGTCGGGCCACGAGAGAGACCGGGCCTCTCCGCTCTCGGAGAGGAAAGGTGGCCAATTAGCCGTTACTCGGCGCACATGCCTTACCAACTATCCGGCGCAGCTGCAGCGCCGCTACACGCTTCTCGGGAATCGCATTCATAAACGATGCAGCAGTAACGTCGCACCGCCGCGCATCGTTGAGCTTCCAGAAGATTCACATTTCATTTTTTTTTCTTTTCTTCTATTTTGTTTTAATCTGTTTTTGTCTCTCGCTTCTTGGATTTAAACGAACGTAAATACTACGAATATATATATATATATATATATATTTCGTGTGCTTTGTTTGGCGTGCGAGTTTCGAACGTGTTGCTGGCAAATGAATGAGATATGTGTGAATTGTATTTGTTGATTGAAGAAAAGAAAATATGTTTTGATTATTTGAAATTAGCTTCTTTTTTTTTATTCTTGAAAATAATGCAATTAAAGAAGACACGCTCTATAAAAATAATATAAAATTTTACCGCAAAATTATATGTTTAATAAGAAAATGATATAAAATGATATACGATATGTGTTACGATAATAATATTCCTATAAAGTGTACGAAAACTTTTGTGAGTAACTGTATTTAATACGCATAACTATCTTTAATTTCTTTTTCTATAATTTGTTTTATTATATGAAATTTCTAAAAAGAAATTCGAATAATATATTAATTCTTGATATAAATACTTATAGAAAGTACCGTAAGCATCATCATGATAATAATAATTAGAGCAAATTAAAAATTATTGCATCGACTATTAATGTAAATAAAAATAATTTACAAGAAAATAATATCGATAAAATCATCTTCAATTATATCTTTAATGTTTTAATTTGAAATTTTTACGATTATTTTACGCATATTCGGTAAAGACAGTTATTTCGTATTTCTCCAAAGCGTAACATTAATAATTTTTACGATTTCATGTTAAATGAAGCATGATTGGAAAATCGAACATGGTTAAAAATTCTTATGTCTTTTTTTTATAAAGAGAGTAATTTCAAATCTTTAAATAATAATTTATATATTATATTTATATAATCATTTCATATGAACTTCTATAATTTTATTTTCATATCGTTTTCTTTAATTTGTATAATTTTTATCATATTATAAATATAAAAAAATGAGAAATTCTTTTTAATTCTTTCTCTCGATATAAATGATTGTAATCGTTACAAAAATATGATAACATAAATTAAATTATCGAACCAGACGAAATCCATATATGAAACTCACTCACCAATTATAACGATCAAAACATTTTTACATTTTCCATTGCCCCCTTTCCCAAATTGCCCTTTCACTCGTTCCAATTGCACTCATATATGTTTGCACTGTACAAACACGTTTTAACACTCCTTCCTCGTTATACTTTCAGGAACAGTGTAAAAATTCTTGGGAAGAACAGAAAATTCCAGACCGATCAATATCTCGAATTTCACGAGCAGGAATAAACATATGTACGATCTTAAGCGTAAAGATTCTTCTACCAATTTCTCCTTCTTCCTCTTGTCACGAGACGAGAAAGAAAAAAGCTCAGCAATGAGTTCCACTAAATTACACAGAGATGCGATAATGGTAACGGAGGTAACGAGAGAAACAACGAGAGATGGCGGTAGAGAAGTAAAAACTGAAACGATTTTATCGAAACGTATCCTGCGCGCGCAGGTTTCTTCCGCTTTCGCGACAAAGCGTAAGTGCGCGCGCCGCGGAAACCAGCGTAATAATTGGAGAACGAGAAGATGTACGGCCGACCGAGTACCGCTATTCCGGCTGACCGGAATCACTGCTCTGGAACACCACGGTCTTCTCTCCCTCTCTTCTCTTCTCTCTCCTTTTCAATCTCGAAAACCTGCGCGTCAACGTGCTCGCAGGAGAACACGTGCTACTGTGTAACACCTGTTCCATGGCTCGAGCGCTTTTTCTTCGAGAAGATTATCAATCCTTGATCCTGACTAGAGAATTAAGTAATTAATTCTTATTGTTTTCTAATGTTTTTTCGCGACTTTCTTTCTTTCTTTCTCTTATGTAAGATAAGAAAAATTTAACTAGCATATGATTAATAACCTTTGAATAGTTATATAATTATTGAATATAATTTTAATTCTTGGAATATAGTGAAACGTTAAAAATAATAACTTTTTTGGATTGTGATCTACAAATTGAGAACCATTAAATTAATCTAATCGTATACTTGAAATATTGAAAATGTGTTTTATGAGGTCGTCGGTGATAGAGAGCGGAAATTCCGGAATGGAAATAATTTCAAAGATAAAACTTCCGCTTTATAGCTAATACGAAGGTCGACAGAAATAGAATGGTTCATGGTTCGATACTTTATGACTCTTTTGTGATTTGTATAAATTTACAATGTCATGTAGTGATACAAGGGATAACTTAATTTTACAATCGAATTTGAAAGCCTTTATGTTAAGGTACGTACTTCTGAATCATACAAACTTATATAATCTAATCTAACGTATCACAATAACATTTTAGGTTTTCTGTTTATCATTACTTTAACAATAATAATTTGTATTAAATATTATTTTAAGAATTTATATTAAATATTTAATAAAACAATGAAACATATATTATTTCTATTAAATAAATTTGGACAACTACTTACAGTAAGTATCCAATTCAAAATTTTCACTGAAATTAGTCACAATCTACTCATACTTATTCATTATGACGCTATTTACATTTTGATTCAGCATTTAAGAAATATACAATAACCGAGCATCGAACAAATGAACGTTTTGCCATTCCTTGCGCGTACTTTTCCTTATCTGCATGATTTATCGACAAATTTAATTTACCACCGGCACGTGACCATTATTCACCTCGTAACAAGCGGTACTCCACGACATAAGGAACACTGAAACGCAAAATGGTCAGTTACGAAGAGGACAATGGAAGCCTTACGAGGAACACCATGAAGAAAGGAAGGGACATCGTGAAGATATTTTGGCTATAGTTTATGTGCATTTCTCTCGATTTCTTAAAGCAACATGAGTCAATAATTCCTCTGTTATGATACATATAGATATATATATATGAGGATGAACTCACCCTCTATACACTAAGGTACTCATCCAATGGCATAGAAATGTTAACTCAGTTGGAGAAACATATTTATGAGAAATTCATTATGTTGGCTTATATTTAAAATTCGTATCATATTAGTAGATATAAAGAGTATTTGTATGTAACTTTATTTTTTAATTAAGCTTTTTTTTTAGATATTATTTTATTTTTGTAATAGTTTGAATTGAAGTATTATTAAATAATAATTAATTGGTATACAAATATTACAATACAAAATTGATTTTAGAGAACAAAATAAATACAAACATTGGTCAAAGGTTATTTATTAAGTTATAAACAATTAAAGGCAAAGATAAAATGAGATAACTCATCACTGTCTTCATTTTTGTCTCGCTTTAATGCAAATTTCAATTGTTTATAATTTAATAAATAAATCTTAACTTAATTTAATTTTTGTATATCAACTTTTGTTTTGATCTCCAATATTCTACGAATATATGTTCCAAGAATACTCTGTATATAGTGATGTACAATATTTCTTATAGCTATTGTTTAGCTCAGAGGTTAAATAAGTTTTTTGACGTGTGATCAATTATCGATAATTATCGATTTTGGTAAAAGAATTTTTTAACAAATTAAAAAACAGATAGAAGAAATTTTAATTTGCAATTTTGCATAAATAATACGCGAGATATTTGATACAACATTTTATTTACAACAATACACTGGATATAATAACAATTGAAGACCTAGAAAATCTATTCATAAATGGTAAATGAATTTACATTTATTAAAACTGAATCCATTGTTCAGGTTTATCATAGGCAGACGATAAATATGTAACAAGTGTGACACAAATAACCTATAACCCAATATGAATAAACATAAATACAATCAATGTCTAGAATCCCGGTGTAACCAGGATTCTTAAGGGACAATATGAACGGTGAATGAGTCAATCAACGTATAAAATTTCGAATCGAAACGAAGGCCTGGAAGAAGGAAAACTTATCTAAATGAGGTCCGGCTCAGCTTCAACAAGGAACTGCGACAAGTTTCACTGGGCCCATAAGAAAAAAGCAGAGAATGTCGAAGGCCTTGTTAACAGGATCTACGCGTATTCATTTCTGCCATATCATTTTCAACCTTCTCGACATAGTTACTATTCCAATCGTCTTCCCATCCTATCTTTTGACACAGATTAATATACATCAATGTGTATTTAATCAATGTGATTAAATTTGAGTGATAATTTTAACAAATACATATGAAGAATATTTACTGCTCTTTTTTTAACTAAAATGTTTTATCTAATGTTTTTTTTTTTTACTTTTTTTTTAAATATATTGAAATCTTATTCTCCCAGTTCTTTGTTATATTGCATCTTCTCTTCTTTTTTTTTTTTTGTAAAAATTTCATAATTTTATTTTTCTAGATTAATAATGAAAATTAATCCAATTGTATTAATAATTTTCGATTTTAAAAAACATTATCATATAAATTGCTTTTTATTTTAAAATTCTACTTCTCAAAAGGATTTAGAATCAAATCTAATTTTTCCAAAAATTAGGTTAACAAAAAAAAAAAAGGAATAGTAATAAAAATTTATTTAAACCTGCCAAAAAGAATAATAAAAGATAATAAAATTTTCACTTTTTAAATAAAAATTAAAAAGTTCAGCATGCCTTTCACGAATCTAGAATCTAAAATTCTTTTTAAAATTTAAAGATAATATTAGAAACTTCAATTATCACACGTTTCGAAATTCTAGCCAGAAACACTTAACCGAAGAGAGCACATCACACAGAGATAAAGAGTGCAATATCATTGGCCGAGGTTAATGAAGTAACCCACGAGAGAGATAAGATCGCATATATTCCAAGGATGTCGCAATTAAGCGAAGAGCGTACAAGTGTTTCGAACAACTGGAACGAATGTCAGCTGCACACCAACCGGACATGGAAGCGCCTTCTTCAGAGAGATTTGCATATTGAGCATTGTGCGAGACGTTCGCTGCTGGAAACGAGACATCTCGAGCATAGTGAGCGAATACTATTCCACGACCAGCGCAATATCACGTTGGATCGATAGTGTGACGTGACACTTGCCAATTTAAAATGGGTCGAATGTTGCACGCACATTCATAGCATATTGTATTTTTCAAGTTGGATACTACGTTGATATTAAATAGAAAGCAATTGAAATCATTTATTTTACAAGTATCGCAGATTGAAGTGAATTAAATTTGTAAGTTGAGAGGAAGATATATAGGGAGAATGATGAAGGAGGATGTACTACTATATATTATTACACATATTGATATTGGAGATATCAAATTATGTCAAATTTTAGATTATTTTTGGATTTTTAAAATTATCAAGATTAAAACATGTGTTTATTCAGATAGAAATATATATAATATTTTTGTAGTTTAATTTTAATCATTTATGTACAATATATATATTTAGATATTAAATATTATTACACATATTAAATATTGTTAGTAATTCTAATGTTAGAAATTATTATGTATTATATTATATTATTATATGTTACAATTTATAAGCTAGTCTATTTATTATAATTAGACTATGGAATTTTTTTTTATTATTTGAATATAAAAAAATCTACAAAATACAAGATATAAAAGAAAAACACAAAGTATCCAAAGTATAGTTACTTGTAATATTTGAAGAATAAAGCAAATCTCTATTTAACTTCTTTAATCATATTTATAAAAATTTAATCATAACATGTAATTAAGTAAAAACAAATAAGATGTAACATTTAATAATGAAAGGTGAAAAAAAGTATTTGATAATTGAACTAAGAGTATTAGTAGAAATTTTTTAAATTAAAAAATATCTTTCAAACAAGCAAAACAAAACAAAACGAAATATTGTTATTTAAAGATAAACAAATTTCCATTCAATCATTTTAATTCCAAACACATGTGAGAAACGATTTAGATAAAGAATTAACACATTCAATGAATACAATAACAAGTTTAAACAAGACTTGTCCATTGTTCCATGCTCATTGACACGAGAAATCGCGTGATTAGACTAGTGGAATGAAAACAGCTGAGGGTTGATAACGCGACCATTGCATAACTTCGTTTGGAGACTATCTTCGACCGTTCAAGGTTGAGAGCGTTAGTTGTACTAGACAGCATGCAATCTGCATTACAATGTCACTCATTGCTATTCGAGACAAACGAGAACGTATATGATAATCGTTTTACCGTTTTCTTATAGGGATTTATCTGTTTTCGCGTAAAAAATTTGAAAACAATGGAATATTGAAAATTTGGCAATTTGAAAATGATGGAATTCGGTGTTTTGATGAAACTGAATCGATTAATGAAATTATGATGACGTATTGCATGAAACAGTATGCTATGGAAAATATAAAATAATTTAACAAAATTAAGATATTTAATTGTTGAACATGTTATAAGTGCTTAGCAATCTTTGAAAAATGAAAAGAATCTTTTGAAAAGGATTTTGAATATTGTTAATTCGTAATTTTTTTTTTTAATGTGATAGTTCGATAAATTAATTTTTGGAATATTAAAAATGTATTCTTAGAATTTATATGTATCCTTCAATATAATATATTTTCTAGGTGATTTCATTTATAATTATAATTAGTGATATTTCAATAAATTTTAATATATCGGAAGTGAAATTTTAAAATGTTTAACTTCAAATTTTTTTAAATATTGATTTTTAATTTTTTTTGAAAATTTACAAATAAAATTCCAAATTCTAAGTATTAATGTATTTAATGTATGAAAAATATGTTTCATGATTTTAGAAATTTCTCTATATAAGAGGTCACAAAGTTACCATCTGTTCGATATCCGTTTTATTAACATTTCTATTTAACCACTTGATTATATTTTTGTAAAAAAATTGGAAGAAATATTAGTTCCTCTTGGAAATATAGGCCATGACCCAGCAGTAATGGACGTTTTAAATTACATTCCATGGCATCATTTTCCTATTTCTTTTTATCTGATGGTCATAAATAAATGTTATACAGCCTCATATAAGAAACTATTATAAAAATTATTAAGCGTAAATAAATTTCCAATATCTTACCTATTTAAAAACTATGTAATAAAAATTAACCGAGAAATATCGATACGTACAAAAAAAAAAAAATTACCAATACAATTTAAAATTTTTAAATTTAATCTATTTCAAACATATAAAATAAATAAAATAAAAAACTTATTAAATTTTAAATTAAATTAAAAATTTGTTTCTCGATACACTTATTAAAAAACGTAAAATATTAAATGATGACGAAGATGAACATACATTCGATAAAATTGAATTGAGTTCAATTATTTCTCATAATCACGAAATTGAACTCACATGAATCGCCATTAAGATCAACTCAACTTCCGGCGTTCGAATTGTTACGTGCATTCCGCAATTCGATCTACGAGGTCGTAGCTAATAATGGAATATCATTGATGACAGAAGAGGAAAAATAAAATAAGAAGATCGGAGAGATATCCGAGAAATATTGCAAATAACAAACGTACTTATGTAACTAATCGTTACGTTACGTTACTTCGAATCGTAATCGAGCCGATATAAATTAGGAAGAAGATTGATTTACCACATGAGAATAAAAGAAATTTGATCAATCGAAGCATGTGAAATTCTTTTTTTCTTTATGTAAAGAATATTGGTAATTTAATATTATAAATTAATTATGTAATATTATTTTTATACGATTACTCTATGAAATATGGACAAACAAGGAATCATTAATTTAAAATTTTTTTGAGAATAGAATATATGTATTAAAGTAAAAATTATCGTATTAATTTTCTAGCTAATTAGCATAGCTTTTTTTCCTCATTTACATTCACAAAATTTAATTCTATTATTTCTATTTATTACAAAAATTATTCATAAAAAATCTTGAAAAATACAACATTAAATATTCAATAATTATTATTTCTTTACTCATAAAAATAAATTCCATTCAACTAATATCTTACCCTTGGAACGCACTTGTATTATGTATATATTACATAACCTCAATCGAATGACATTTCTTCCATGTATCCTATTTATGTATACCGCAAAGAAGTTTCGTAACCGCGAAAATTTTGCTTCTAATAGAGGCAAAATACCATAAATTGTCACATTCACGCCAAATTTCTTTAATAACACCATTTATACGATTCTTTTTTATTTTTCGAAGGTTTTCTCGTAGTTCCGTCCGTAAGAATGGCACGTTCTAAGCGACCTCGAAACCTCCTCTTTCCTCAGCTCTTCATTGAAATTTCTCTTTTATCTGCGAGCTATCGTGCAAATGAGTTACTGACGCAACCAGGAACGCGACTTAATGACCGATAATTAGTCAGTTGGTTGCATAACCCGCTATTGTCAGATAATATACCGAGTTAGAAGAAGATTACGTTCCGCCATACGGAAGACAATCCGGATATTTTGACGTGTCGCCACCGTCGAACTAATCAGCGTTTCTCAACTTACGATAGAATTTTATTTCTGTAAATTTTATTTTATATATAATAGAAATTTTTTATAATGATTAATTGAATTTTATTCGAACTCTTATTACATGTATACCGCCAAATGTCTTATATAAATGTATGTAAATATATATATACATATAAAAAATATAGTTTGAAATTCTTTTAAGTAAATGTGAACTTCTATGTCAATGTACAATCACAAGCCATGGGGAAAAGGTGGATTTCTATTGTATGAATTAATTTCTTAATCTTTCGACAAAAGGATAATAACGAATAGGAAGAGATCATATAAATGAAGTTATATTATATATTGAATCATTATTTAATTTAAGTATATTTAATTATTGTATATTATTTAATTCTTTGGATAAACTATTTCGAATAAAATATAAGATATCTAATCTTATTTATCTAAATGGAAGAATTTGTGATAATCTATGATAATCATAGATCATATAAAATCATATAAATTTGTTTGTAAAATTCTGATTGCTAATGTATTATTAAAGAAAAAAAGAAATTTGTAATTTTTCGTGTAATTTGAAACTTTGGGTTTATATCTGGAATAAAATTTGATTTTTGTATCTTTTTAAAAATATTTTTATTTTATTTTAGATTTTTGAAAGCATATAATAATGAAAAGAAATAATTAACCAAAAATTTGTTTGCCTATGAGAAGTTAAATCTGCTTATCAACCTAATTTAAATGTTTTTATAATTAAACAGTTATAATTTCAATTTTTGGATTTAAATATTGAAAATTGAAAATTGAAAATATTGAAAAGAATCAGGTGAAACATAAAAATTGTATATATGAAAATATTCATATTATGATTTTTAATTAAAAAAAATTATCGTGATAAATATTTATTATCTGAAACATGAATTTATATTTACTACTTACTACTAAAAATTGTAGTTATACAAATATATAAAAAGTTAATTACATATTTTCTGAGATTTAATGAAGTTTTAATAAATTATAAGTTTTCTTTTATTTTTTAAAGCAATTATAATCTTTTCAATTAATATTGGATATGCTACATGCATTAATTTCCCTCAAGCATTAAATCATAATTGTAATTAACAAACAGTATTTACAAAATCCAGTTAATAAGTTATTTTTATTAATTATTTTACATTACAACTACATTAAAAAGTATAATAAAAGAATAATTTCTTATTTTTCTCTCTTTTTTTTAAATTTCATTTCCTATCAGATGTCAAGGAAAAATCCCATTAGCATTTATATATATTAAAATTATTTGAGTCAAGGTGATCGACTTCGAGACAATATTTCTATCATATTAGAACGTATAATATTTCTTAGAACATTGTTCTGTAATGTCAACTGCGATTCATTTCTAGCTTATACGTAACGGCTATCCATCTATTTCTTATTATTACTTTATTCTTATTATTAACACGTAAATAATTTACAAAAATTTATTATGCAAATTTTTTTAAGAATTATTTACGATTATTCATCGAATTTTATATTCTCTTGTGAAACACGAAAATTAATTATTTGATTTGAGACATTAAGAGATTAATTGTTCTAGAAACGAAATTGGATCATAAGTAAGAATATTAAATTAATAAATTATTCCTAAAATATAATATTTAAAATAAAATAAAATATTATAGTTATCTTTATATTTATGTTTAAAATTAAAAGAAATTTTAAATGAATGATTACAAAACTTGAAAAAGAATAAATTATTATAAATCTATAAAGAAAAAGAAAAAAAGACTTCAATATTTCAATATTTTCATTTTTACTATTTTTTGTTATATAAAACACAAAATATAAAATATAAATCAAATTATAATATTAAAATCACACATTTTAGGACGATAATTCAGGAATTCATTCCACAAAAAATTAATTTCAATACAAAGAAAGCTAAAAACGATAAAAACTATTTCCATATAAAATACATAATACAAAATAAAAATATTAATAACTATAAGAAATTTACGTACTTTGATTAGAAAAGTCCATTCATATTTCCTTTATAACGATAATCACGTCAATGGAAATTCAGTCACCTCTCTGTGTCGACTGATAAGATTAGAGATAGAAACATAAATTTCAACAGGCAATAATCACACACGATTGACGAACAAACTTTTTTCCTCGGAGAAATTTCTGTGTTTATTCAGAGGTTAGAAAAACGATCGAACTTGTACGGCTTTGCTTGGTTGCGTGCGAACGACACAAAGTATCGTGGCCTTGTGCACGTAATAACAAAATTGGAAAATATATATGCTCGATCGATAATACCGAATTTTGTGTATATATGCTTGCTTTTATCACCTGAATAATGTTTGCGAGAGATAAAAAACGATGAATCAAAAAACAAAATATTAGCTTCTTACCTTCTTTGAATCCAATATTGCGTGTATGACTTTAATAGATATGATTCTATGAAATTTTAAAACTTTTACGCTGTAGTAATGATAAGAATAATAAAAATTATTTATTCTGAAAAGAATTTTTTTTTTTCACTAGGAAAAATTGTATATATAATGAAGTAACTATATTATTTTAAATATTATAATTTAGATATTGATATTAATTAATATTTTAACAATTTGAAATTCTTATTAATGAGATTATTATCGCCGATACGGATTATTTTTGAGCCATATATTATATATAATGTAGATGCTAAATATCATTTGTACAATGTTAGAAATATTAAAAGTGATTCAGTTTGATTGAAGGATAACATTTAATCAATTTTAAATATTATAAATATATA
This sequence comes from Apis laboriosa, assembly GCF_014066325.1. Classification (NCBI taxonomy): domain Eukaryota; kingdom Metazoa; phylum Arthropoda; class Insecta; order Hymenoptera; family Apidae; genus Apis; species Apis laboriosa. The sequence continues at coordinate 2,129,041 of NW_025224135.1, forward strand.
GATATATTTAAAAATAAAAATTCTCGCAATCCCAAATATTTTCCAAGATGTTGTTAACATGAATATTTATCTATTTTTAAATATTCTATTCCGCAAAATCATCTATCATTTATTCTACTAAAAAAAAAAAATTTGCAATTCTTAAATATTTAATCAATATTCAACCAATTTCAAATATTCTAAGGATACAAACACGTTTGAAAATAAAACTCTGCATAAAATTGTAACTCTCTCTCGATATTTTATTCTGAAACCCGTATCCACACCCCAAGGTAGAAAGTGGCGAATATTTCGTCTCGTTAGCCTGGTTTTTCGCCGAGATATGGGAATTCCTACCGTTTGTCCGGGTCAAAAATGCTCCACCAACTATTTAACTGTTTCACTTGACCCAAAAACGCTATCTTCAAAGCGTTAAAGTACGTCATGCGTTTCTGCCTTCCCATGGCACAACACGCGATATATTCCGCTTTGAAAGCTACGTCATACCTCGATATCAGCTTATTATGTAAACAATTGGCAGCATGATGGTCGTGCTATCCGCATGTTCTACTAATTTATGAATTTTTGAACGTCTAACTTCAGCTTTCACCTTAGGATTTCCTTTATTTATATTTCATTTCACTTTTGTTAATTAATAAAATAATAAATTTTCTTTACGTATATTTTAATTTTCAAGAGAAGCAATTTTATATTTGATTTTTTCGTTAGATTTACATATGAATTTTTATGCATGTAAATTCGATTTGATTTCAAGAAACGCAATTGAGAATTTTTCTTAATTTGTGAAGGATATTAAAAGAATTTTCAGGAAAAATATTTATAATAAGTTACAGAACAAACATGTATTATATTAAATTTTTTTTGGTTAGATTTGTGTATGAATTTTATATATATTATATAAATTATATTAAGTTAAGTTAGATTAAATTAATTTTAGAAGAAAAAATAATTTTTCTTAAATAATTTCGATTGTGAAAGTAATTTTGCTAGTTTTATATTTTAATTTGTACGTAATTTGTACGTATTCTGAAATTGGAATTGTTTAGACGTTCATTTAATTATTAAGAAAAGTTACAAGATTAAAATGTTAATGAATGTATTATTTAGACAGATTTACTGCAAGTTCTGTAATTCTTTATTTCATTATTGGATAATTAGTATCAGATTCAATACACTATTCACTTGCAAGAAGTACTTTCAAATATAATCACATTCTCCATTAAACGAATCTAACTTTCATTTCCTTAAATTTTGAATTGAGGAAAAAGACGAATAAATCAAAATGAAACACGTTGCACAAGTATCATGATCCTTCACAACTTCCATAACAGTTCTTTAAACAAATTAGAATCAGTATGATAATGAACGTTTGTTCTACTGATAATTAACTTTGTCACTGTTCAAGACTTCCATTATATTTACGCAATGAATGAAATTAAAAGTTTCAGAACAGACATGGCAGATTTCCAATTCGATCAACGATTTTATAATCGATTTTATGTGAAGCGTGCTCTTAATTATCGCGAAATAACATTAATTTCTTAAAGTCTAATTAAAATTCAAATTGATTCGTTATGATTATTGTGTTATAATATAAATGTGAATCATATAAATTTGTTATACTAGATTGAAAAAAAAGCCCATTTTACGCATAATATTAGAGAGAAGAATTTTTTTTTACGATTCGAAAGTTAATGTACAAAAAATTTTTCCAAAAAATTTTTTATCATTCTACTGTTCAATATTACCGATACAATATGATTACAAGAGTATATAATATTTATATTTTTTTATAATGTAGAAGAAAAAAAATTAATCAATTTTTATTTCTTTATTTCATATATATATATATATATATATATAGTATTAATATACTTGAAGCATCGATTCTAGAAACAAAGATGAAAAAAAAGAAAAGTTGGTATACAAAAATGTCGATTGAGACTTATTTATAAGCGATTGAAAACAGAGTGATAATTTTATCTCCATCATATTGCCATATTGCCTCTATGTTCGTCTCGCTTCATCGCGTAACACAAATTTAAATTCCTTATTAACTTAATAAATAAGCCTTAAGCGATATTTTTGTATATCAACTTTTTACATATATTTATTTTGATCTCTAGAATTAACACTTCAAAAAATATTTTACGAATATATTAATAACTTATATATATTATAGCAGAAACTAAATGTATACTAATTTGCAAAATAAATGTTATATAAATATAAATATATTATATAACAAATATAAATTTATATTAATAAATGCGTATATTTTCATATCTAATTTAGTTGAAATAATATATAAAAAATAAAATATTTTGTCAAACGAAATATGAAGAAACAGAAAAAAATTTTTTTCCTCGTTCAATTACAAAAAGTCTTACATAATTAATAATTAATTTTATATCGATTGAATTGGATACAATTAACACTGTATTGTGGAATGTATTAATAGAATTTATTATATAGTTGATACGATAATAATACGATTTTTTAATTGACAAGTTAGACAATTATATGATTTATATATTTATGTAAGATTAAATTAGTTTATTTCTTCATAAATAAATTCAGATTTATCGATGAAAATATTAGGATTAAAAATTCTGAATTGCGTTATTTAATCTCGTTATATAAATATAGATACTATGCATTTCATAACAAATTTTGAATAGATTGTGCAGTTATTTTGAAATGGAAATAAATGCAAATTATAATAATTAAATAAAAATAAATGATATATAGATTTGCAATAGTTAATTAGAAATAATTTAAAAAAAAAGATCTCATAGATTTGTAAATTCTTTTTTTAAAAAATTTTCCAATTCCATTTTCTCGTTATATGTTCCAATTATAATAATTTTCTTTTCTTCTACATATTTCTACATATTCTATATATTTTGATTCTTTTTATAAATTATTTGGATTTTTAAATCATAAAATTATACTTTTCTTTTAAATGGAAACACTATCTTTTTCTTCTACTTTGATTTCTTTAATAAATTATTTATCTATTCAAAATATTCTAAAATAAAATTTTTATCGAATTTCTAAAAAATTTTCCAAATATTACATATTCTGGATAGAAGATATTCCAATTATAATTATTTTTTTTCTACTTTAATATACTTCATAAATTATTTATTTATTTTCCAATCTGAAAATAAATTTAAAATCTAATATTTAAAAAAAACAATTTTTTACCGAATTTGCAAAAAATTTTCGTATATTATATATTCTTCCTGCGTTAAAATATTTAAAATATACAAATTACATACATTTTTTCCAATTCGCAAAAGGCTGGTTTTGGCTCCAAACTCTTTTGGCGTGTAAACTTCATAACCGATCGATAGACGAATTTCTCACGATTATTGGAATCCGAGAACAAATGGATTGGCAATGTTCTTGACGTGTTATTAACCCGAATACTCTGTTTCTCCATAATATGTTCTATCCTCCACGAAAAATAGGTTCGATCGATCAAGTGACCGACCAAAGCGATATTTATACTTTTATATAATCTTGTTTCCTCCTTGGTGGAGAACTGATACTATCGTTAACAACGCCTCTGCAGTCGAATTTATCGAAAAAGTTCTCATACATGTGTATCTCGACCCAGTCGTGATAAGGTTCGAATATAAGGGGTGTGGTCTCTATGTATAACCATTTAGTTAATAATAGTCGTTAGTTCATCAGTCTTATCTAGGATCCCCCATAAATGATTCGAAGAAAATAATTGCGATCTTTTGTTAGCGAATTAGGAAATCGAGATAACTGTTGATAAAGAAAAAATAAATTTTAGGTTAGATTTGTCATCGAATATTTCTTATATATATATGTATATTTTTAAATAAAATATAATAATAATAATAGAAACTTAACCTCATTTAATAAATCATTTAATAATGATTTTAATAATCATTTAATAATGATAATAATATTGATCAGAAAAATTGTATATATGTAAACTTAAGCTACAAAACATTACATTATATTTATATTATAAAATAACAAAGATGCAACAAGAAATAAAAGTATAAAAACGTATAAATTGTATACAATGTGAATAAATTAAATATAATGAATAAATTAAGGGCTTTTATGCAAAATTTTTACGAATATAATTTAAAAAAATTAAAAAATAAAATGATTTAAATAAGAATTTCATACTTTAATTATCATAAATAATACGTATTACATTTTATCTTGTATCTTTCTGCACATCATGCATATTTTGCAAATAGATGCATAAATATTCGCAATTTAATATTGAAATAATGCAAAGAATCGTAACGATCATAAAAATAGTAAAAAAAAGTAAGTTACAATAAAACCATAAAAAATCAAATAATAATATCGATCTTATACAGATCTTTCAATAAAAAGAATTCCGAGATCCATAAATTTTTGACTTGTTAAGAAGTAATACAAAGAATCGTGATAGTCATAAGAACGTGCCTTGAAAATCGTGAAATACTAACTTCAATAAAATTCAATATCGTTCATGAAATACCACTTGTTAATTAGAATAAACGATCGATAACTACAATGAATAAGTAATAGAAAGGGAATCATGAAATGCAACCTGCCATTCCCATTGCCGCACCTTTCTCTTCTAGAAATTGCTTTTGAATATGAGATGGGACGAACCTAAATAAACGTATTCTATCAATATATTCATTGTTTGCGCGTCAAATACTTACAAGCAATATCTTCGTAAGGATATGTATTATATAAACGATCGGAGATTTTATTTACATTGAAACGTGGGAAAATATTAATATTTGTGTATTTTGTGGGTGGAAATTCACAGTAATATTAACTGTTTAGGTAATTTTGCTGAGAATTTGAAACTCTATGTAAATTTTCTGGTTTTGCTCTCATTATTTGGTTATGATTTGAGGTTATGATTTGTTTTGACATATTCGAACCAGGCGCACTAAAAATCGAAAGACTTCCAAAAGTTCATTATTAATTTTCGTATAAAAAGTTTGTAAAACTATAAATAATGACGATGATCATGCAACCAAATGAAAAATTAAGAAACTTGAAAAACTCAGAGAAAACGTAGTGGGAGAAAAGGGAGTAACTCAGTGGTGGCGTTACTGTTTAGCAGTTGCATATATTGTTAGACGCACACAGATAAGTATAGATGAATTCAATAATATAGCATCGAGTTTTTTACAAATAATTAAAACTAAAGTCATCTGATTATATATGATTATATATAAAAGTTGTTCGAATAATATTTTTTACAATATATTTCAAAATCATTAATTTTTTCAGATCGTTGATTTTAGTCGCATACATAACAACACTGTATAGAAGAGGTTAAAATCAATAAGTAGCTAAATTAAATACAAAAAGAAAAAAATATTCTATTATTAATTAATCAAATAAATTAATGCATCAAAAATTTATAAAATCTTTCATTTTTCCAAATATTCAAAGGATTAATGTAGAAAAAAATGCTAGTGATTACTGTCTGTGAAATTCATCGAAGACATCGTTCAAAAAAGATAAAAGAACAAGAAGAACAAGTTGTTTACACTGTGCATACATAAGCTTAGAGAAGCTTAGAAATCCTCGGAAAATAGGTGATTCGACGTAAGAATTCACGCTCGAACTCACTACAAAAGAACACATGGTCAGTGAATATGTATATATATTATATTATATTTTATATATATATATATTTATAGATATTATATTTATTTAATAGATTGAAATTTAAACCACATGCTAAGTTTCTGTTTGATGATATTTCTGTTTCTATAGATTTTTCGTCGCATAACGCTCTACTAACGAGATTTTTTTTCGTTGCTTCCTTCTTCATCTCTTCTTTATATTGTGTATAGTGGCAATATTCACAGCCGGAAATACCGAGAAATTAAACAGGAATTCAAAAAAGAATAAAGAAGACTTCTGTTAAGAGCAACTATAACTATTCTTCAAAACGTGTGACGGTGGTGAAAGTGCCGGATACAATAAAAAGGAATAAAAATTGTGAAATAAGTAAAACGCTTTGTATGAGACTTGTAAGAAGTTTTTCTTAAAAGTTTATTTGTTGCATTCAAATTATTGACTTTTAATTTAGATTTGAATATTTTGCAATTAAATGTATTATAAAAACATAATTGTCATATTATAAATTCAAACTTTTAATTTGAAAGTAGATTAAACAAAATTTGCATTATAAAATTATTATTCTACTAAAAACTTTCAGCTTGAATAGAATAAAATACAAATAGATCAAATTAAACAAAGTATATTATAAAAATAATAATTACTTGTATTAATTATACTTTATTTTATTTTTCAGGAATAATCATTGCAATCTTGATTATATTCAAAGCCATAAAAATATCTTCTAATGATATTCAATTTATTTTTCACGGAATAAAAATCACCACTTTCTATCAGATTCATCATATTAAATTCTACATGAAACGAATGATGGAAAGGCAAGGGAATTTTTACACGCGGATATCCCGACACAAAAGAGTTATTGTTCCGCTCGATATGTTTCTTCGAATATTCTCTCCCTGCGCAGAAATGACTTGTCGAGCATAGTTTTGAACATTCTCGGTCAGAAATATCCTTTAGTCGCGGAATAATCTTGCCGCGGCGAACATCCCGCCACGTATCTGTATGAAAAGGCCCTTTCACAGTGAAATAATAATCGCCCACCAATCAAAGCTCCCTCTTGCGACGATTTTTTGACAAATTGAAAAGTTTCACGCAGCGTCATGCTTATGGGCAATTCACTTTAGCAATGCATAATTAATTTCTGCGAAGGATACAAGAAACTTAATTTCAATTCAAGGAAATTAGAATTTTCTAAATTGATGTTGAAATGAATGCTGTGACGTAATACATTTTACTTTAATCCTTGTAAATAGTAACTATATTTGTACTTTCTTTAATAATTTTCTTATTAATGATTTAACAAATATTTTTTTTAATAATTTCTTTCTTGACATTACGCAAAAGGATCAAAAAATAAAACAATAGAAATGCAGAACAATCTTATATTTTCTCAATAATATAAAAAATAATAAATACGAAATAGAAATGAATATTTGAATTATACTTATAAAAAAATTAAAAAAATAGAATTTTTCAAGTATAATATAATATATTTTCTTTAATCATTGTGTAGACAAATGGATATTCGAATAATCATTTTGATTCTTATAATTTTTTTTAATAATTTTTTATTTTAATTTTTTTCTTCATCAAATATTGACTTTTTGATATTTTCTCAAGAAAGTAAAAAATTATTAATTTGAAATGCATATCTATTTTAATGTATTTACATAAGCATTATTAGAAGTTGGAATTAAAACAAACTTTGTATATATATCTTTAATAAAGATGTAGTGAAATTTTTTACGATTTCACGAATTGATTAGGCTAGAAAGGATACGAAAGTAATAATCGATTAATCATTTTTAACATCACTCTCTTCTACCTTCAGCTTTGCAATGTGAAATTATGATTATTAGATACGTGTCTTGATGGTATGTCATTAAAATTAATCGATCTTCATTACTCGTCGAAAAATTAATTCGAAGAAACAGGGAAAATTGTTTTGACCGTGATAAAATATTACAACGTTGTTAAGTTTTTTTCTCTGTAATTTTTATTCCTCGCGATTTGAATAGCGCTTTTTATTTTGAAGAAAAATCAGACAATGGACGTCGAGAGAAGAATAGAAGGCATTCGTACGTAAAGAACACGGGGCACAATGAGCTTGAGAGTACTTTGGTTTCTTCAAAAGGAGAAAAAAATAGATATACAATCAACATGTTTCATGCGTGCTCTTTAAAAACGTTGAAAAAAGTCTTCGAAGTCTTATTCATCAAAACAAGTCTTGAAAAATAGGTGACACTTCTCGAATTGTGTGTTTATCCGAATGTCTAACATTTCTTATATTCTTTATCATTTTTATTTAATATTCTGCGAAATAATAAACATAATATATTAATGATATATTATGCATTTTAATGTATTCTAGAAAATGAAAATTAAATGAACATAATAAATATTCTATTACATAATATTTTATTTCAGGATTTTAGGATATTTCGTATTTTTCTAGCTAATTTTCAAAACATAATCTATAAAAATAAGAAAATAAGAAAAAAAATGTTATATTCAATTTTTAAATAATTTAATATAAAAAAATATTATATAGAAAATATTAAGAATTATATATAAGAATCCTATATAATCCTTATAACAATAAAACATTATTGTACTCTTCCCTATTGTACTATCGAAAATCATGTTATTTAATTATTTACAATTACTACAATTTAATATAATAATTTTTATTAATATTAACAAAAATATGTATATATTTCGATATTAAAAATAAAATATAATAATAAATTGATAATAAATAATTAAACAATAAATAATGTATTAATATTAACAGAAAAAAAAACAAATTCAATATATATATACATACATAATCCCATACATACATAGTTCCTACATCATTTAGAAAATCTTAACCTCACTCTTAATTTAACAGCCACTCCACCATTTCATTTCGCACGGAAGCATGGTCCGTTTCAAGATCGTGTGTCACGGCCGTGAATTTACCAACTAACTATTCCTCATCCCTTACGAGCCTGGACGATCAGTAAACAAGAACGACATAGAAGAAGAAAGGCAAAACGAGAAAATATAACGTGTGTAACGTAAACGGACGTTCGAAAAAGGAACGAAGGAAACGAAATGTCAGAACGATAGGAACGTGGAAAATGGAGCGATAGTTTCTCTACAAACGCGATCGTAAAATTCCAAGCTTGGTATTCGTGCGCCAGACCGATCGAGTGTATACACGAGGCCCTTAAAGCCGCGTTCAACTTTAGAATCAGCTTTAAAATCCGGCGACCGGAAGTGAAATAGAGAAAAACGTCGAGACGAAAGTCGTAGACGTCGAGACGTACGAAAGGGAGTCACACGGCTATTTTCTCTACCTCCGTCTTCCTTCCTTCCTTCTTTTAGGGCGCGGATAGTCTCGAGAGAATATTTTTCAGAAATAGGTATAGTATGTAGAATGATTGTTTGAGAATAATTTTCAATATTAACGAAAAGTATTTATTAATCATATAAAAGAATAATTTTTGAGAATTAATTATTTTTTTTATGTTCTTTTTCTCAATGTATAAATATTTGAGAGTTTATATCGAAAATATTTTTCACGTGTAAACGTAGCATTGAGAATGATCGTCCATTAATAATTTATCTTATACAGTATTGATGACAAATAATTTCTCTCACTCTTGAGAGTTGCTACCAAGAATATTTTATCGTATGACACAGAATTGAGAGTGATAATAATTTTCATTTTCGATATAGAAACAATTCTACAACGAAAAAAAATTATCTATCTATATTCCTTTCTTCTTTAAGATAAGAATATTTTCGAGAATTATTATCAAGAATATTTTTCAGCATTAATTACTCTACAATAATTTTCACTTTCAATTAGCACCATATTATTCTAATTTTTTTCTCTCCAAAAAAAAATACGAAATTTTTATTATTTCCTCTATAATGATTCCTTCTTACCTCACGCTGTAGGACCTTCCTGGTTTCGAGGTCATTGCACTGTGATGGGTGGTTGCAATAGGGTGGCTGCCACGTCGGATCGATTTTCTGCTACAGTGTTGAGAGCCAGTGGGAAAAGTCCCCTTGGCTTGCAATGCTTGCGTCCCCTTTTCGATCGACCACGGACCCTCCACGATTACCACGTGACTATCACGTAAAAACTCGAAACGTTAGAAACATCTTTGAGAGGAGGCTGGAATCGATTAGCAACCCTCTGGCGCCAGAACGCCCACTCTCAGCAGACGAATCGTCTAAAATCGTGACGTGGATCGGTTAACAGAATGGAAGAGATAATTTGAATGAGAAGTAGCCATATTGAAGGAGAAGATTCTCTTGTTTCTCACGATTATTTCTTCTTATTTCTTTTCGAATTTTTCACTGGATCTTCACTGGATAATCTTTTGAATTTTTTTTTAAGAGAAAACTTATTATTGAGAATATAGATCCTTTGAGAATAACAATATGGATCGATTAATAGGATGGAAGAGATAACAGATGTATAGTTACGTTGAGGTTATGAAAGTTTTTCTTGGTCATGTATATGATTGTGATTTTCTGGGATTTTTTCCCTGGAAGTTCATTGGTAAATAGTTTTTTGAGAGAAACCCTGTTTTTTACGTTGACGATTGCAATGATTTAAATGAATTTGTGGGATATAGTCATATACATTAAGGAAGATGCTTTTTAACCACGTATATAATTTTTACACTAAAAGTTCACTAATAAATAATTTTTCAAAGAGTTTAAATTTTATATAAAAATAATTCTATTTTTAGATTGAAGATCCTTCGAGAATTGCAAGAAGTATCGATTAATAATAAACGATACAGCAGACGAGAAATAATCACTTCGAGAATTTTGTCATGCTAACACTTGATTACTCGTGATAATTAATTTCTCAAATTTTCACAAAACTTCACTAATAAATGGAAAATTATAATTGAAAATTATAAATTATAATATATAAAATTATAAAAATTATAATTCGGAATAATTAATCACTTTTCTCAACTCCTAATTAATTACAGGCAATAAGTTCAATTAATACATAACTGTATCATCACAATTATAATAAAAAAAAAATCGTTCTTAACTCAATTTAAAACCAATCCACTGATCACAATCAATGCAATGCAATTGATTCATCGATTGTTACGAATCGAATTAAATCCTCAGTCAGTTGTATAATTCACAGTTGCGATCCACCGACAGTGATCGATAGACAGGAGCACAAAGGTCGAGGATTCCACGATTTTTGCGGTGACACGCGTGTAAACAGATTCCAAGAAAGTCCAATGTCACGGCTCGACCACGAGGCCGAACGAAACAGTTTTAGTTCACTCGTGGCACACGAATACGTTCTTGAAACGCGGAATCGGCACGCTTCCTCTTCCCTCCTCTCTACTTCCGGCGCCCTCGTGATCGTGATAACTTCTGGATGTTATCCGACGAAACGATCGGATGTTTGTAACTATTGATATTTTTTATTTTAGATTTTTATTGATATTGGTTATGTTCGACAAAGTTTTGTTTTTAATTAATGAAACAGATAAGTATTGAGATATTTGCAGAATTTAACGATGGATTAAATGAACATTGAAGACAGGAAGATTAAAATTAATGAGATAAGATAATGTGTTTTTATATGTTAAACAGAAAAACATTTAAATATGAAAAAAAATATCAGTATGATAAAAAAAAATTTTTTCAATATTCATTTTTAGAAAATAAAGTAAAATAAAAAAATATTGAATTTTTTAAACTGTACTGTACTATCTATATCTAGAATATTTCTAAAAAAAAAGATATTCAAATCAACATCTATTAATATAATTATAATATAATTTTATTGTTTAAATTTTAACATTCATGGTTATTTCCTTTCAAAAAGAAATTAAAAAAAAAATATTTTACATAATTCTTTCCAAAAAAAAATCAAAAAAGAAAAAATAATTTTAAAAATAATTGCCTCAAATTCTTAATCTATAATACTATTTTTATAAATATTAAAATAAATTCTCACAATTCAATTATTATCAAACATCATCAATTATTTAAATTTCAATATCCATAATTTCCTAATTTCGAAAATTAAAAATGAAAAATAAATATTTTTAAAAACCATTGTCTCGATCACGAAAATAAATAAAAGCTCAAAAACATTCCAATCATTCCGTCATTTAAAACCAGCTGTCCCTTTACACATTAACCCCCGAAAAACACCAGTTTACCTCGCCACATTCGTAAAACTCTTATCGAATCGTAGCCGCATCATGATGCCGCACGTACGGCATCCCGAAGCGAAATGAAGCGTGGACACCCTCGAAAAGGGGTGGGATACGCGTGTCGAGTGTCGATTCAAGGGAAAATTATGGAATGGCGATGCTGCGGCAGCTGAAATCACTCTTAACTGTCGTCTTTCTTCTATCGACCGTATCGCACTGCGGCGACGAATGGCACTGGCGATGTTGCCTCGTGGCGCGCAGGTTTCATATGATTGTAGACGTGCGCCAGCGCCACTGCGCGCCCCTTTGTGTACACACGTGCACACAGGTGGCGGATGGAGAGTATCAATCGAAAGTGTGTGGTTATGTGATGTTATTCTTTGCTAGTTTTTCTTTTTTTCCTTTGTTTTGTAAGGGGACAGTTATTTTTAGACGATTGTTGATCAATGAATAAGAATGATTAAGAGAAAAAATATTGATAATAATGGAGATGAAAGTTTAATGGCGATAAGAAGAAGATTAATAATAATTAGTGATAGAATAGAGAAATTTGTAATATTGAAGTGTTTGATAGAGAAAATATCAATAATTATTGAGACAGAAGTGTTTGATAAAGAATAGAAAAATATTAATGATTAATAATGTAAAAGTGTTTGAAAACAGAGAAGAATAAAGAAAGATTAATTAATAATTAGAAGAATAGAAAAGAATTAGTAATTTGATAGAAAGTAGAATGTCAATAATAATGAAAAATTAAAATCCAATTTAAATTGAATTTCTTTATTTTCTCTTATCTTTTTAATAAGTTACTTCTAACAAATTCAAAATTCTTTAAATATCTCTTTTCTCGTCTGTAAATTTTACTTAACGTCATTTCCATTCGAATTAATGAATCCTTAATTTATGTCTCTGTCATGTATTTTATAAAGTTTAATGAAGGTATATTAAAATACGAAAGAAATCAACAATATAAATCAGTTTTTAGCTTCTGATAGAAATTTCTAGCTTCTCTTTATAAGAGGCAAAGTGCATGCGATGGAAACTGTAACGTTTTATGTTTGCGCGGATCGTTATTAAAGCAATTAGCAAAGCTTGCGAAATATTCGCAAGCTGGCAGTCCGCCATGTTATCTGCATAATAAAGTAACAGATAATTTCAAGGTTTATGGACATGTATAATGTACGATAAATAAAGAGTTAAAAATAATATTATTTAATATTATTACAGTTATAAATCATGCAAAAAATATTTAAAAATGTAATTCCAGATATAATCGCGAAAAATTCAAAAGAATTATAATTAATATTGTGTCGTATATAACACAAAAATCAGCTACCAGCTTATTCAAATATTTATAATCGTATGTGTCAAGAAAATAAAAACTCTGGAATCATATTTAACTTTTGATTCGCATATTTGAATATCGACCAACAATTTTCCCTTTCTATACTTGTGTAACGACTCTTAGTGTAAAGATGCCATAAATAGCGTATCTCAACGGTTCATCCAGAAATGATTAACGTGCAGTTAATCAGAGCCGGTGCAACATTGTCCGGCAAAACGACATAGAGATTTATGTTTCGAACAAGAATCGAATTCTCGAAGGTCGAATAACGATACTGCTTAATTATCCATTACGTGTAACAAGTATTAAATGAAACTATTAAGATTGATTTTGCAACCAATTATTTTGTATACATAAATATTTAATATAAGGATTTTGAAATGTAGTGAAATTTTTATTATGAGACAGTGAAATAGTGAATTATGATATTGATATATTGAGTTACATTAGATTAGGTTATTAATGATATTAAATATTTGAATAAAAAACTTCGAAATAATGAAATATTTGAATGAAATGAACTTCGAATTATTGAAATAAATATTAAAATTAATAAATATAAAATAAATGTAAAATATATAAATTAATGGTAATAAAATATTTTTATTTATCTGTCAAACAGACACTGATTCACTAATTATAACTTCAATTCCATCTCATCTTGAAAATTATGAATAACGTTTCAAATCCTATTCCAATCACAATATGTCACGTCCATTGCCCAACCAGAGAGAAAAAAGAAAAAATGTTCCAATCGACTAAAGAATCGACGATTCAAGCCAACGATTTCGATTCATGGTTCCTCTTGTTCGTTCACTGATCTCAAACATGTTCCAATATTTCACGAAATCACTTTACTACCCGCGGCCTGTTTCCAGGTCACTTGGCAACTCCAACTTTCGAAACAATGATCTTACCGTCGAAAATCCACAACAGACTTTTCTAACCTAACCTAACTATAAAGAAGAGCTATCACTATTGGAATCAAAACGAGAACAATTGACGAGCTAAACACAATATCTTGTTTTTCTTCTATATTATCCTCTTATGTAAATGAAAAGATATAGTAATTAATCTCTCTTCATTTGTCTATTTTTTTTCCGCGAAAATTGAAATATGTAGGTATTTTCCATCATATGGGGGTATTCACATTTGATCAAGCATTCGTTTAATGTACCTACTATCATCAATAGCAATAAGGTTAGAGATCATAAATATCAACTAAATTTTTAATTTATTCAAAAGATCTTATTAAGAATTATTCTCTTTTTATGAGAATTATTCTATTTTCTTCACTTAAGTTATTTTGTTTAGATAAATAAATAGATTCAAAGATATTAATTATAGAATATATCCATGATATTAATTATGAAATAAAATAGTTTATATTTTGAATAAAAATTTTATATTTTAAATATTTGATGTTATAATATTACTAATATTTCAATATTTTTATATATTCATAAAAAAATTATTTGTTAAGTACTTTTAATAAGATTATTATATTTTTCCTTTATGAAAATTATTCTCTTAATGAAAATGAATTCAAAGCTATTATAATATTATAATATTAATCACAGATATGTTATATCTCATTATTCTTTTAAAATATGATTCATATGTGATAATATTTTGTCAGAAACTTCTAGAATTATCTCACTCTAATCTTGTCACCTGATAACTATCAATAATGATTTCACTTATCTTCATCCTCGATCAGTCGAATTCTAATCTGAAAACGACGTATCCGGTCGTTAGGTCGTCGTTAGAGGTGATCTAGTGACGAACCTGTATGATGTAACGCGGTTAGAAACGCAGATTGAAGTTGACCACATATAATATGGCTTGTCTGTCATCCTGTTTAAGATATCTTTTCGCAGCTAATAATAATCATTGCTAGAATGATGCATTGATCATCGATATCATGATTCACCAATAAAATTATAGAATATTGAAAATATTTATTTATGAGCATTCATGTGCGGTTTAGATGTTCTTTATAATTGAAGAAACTTATTTCAAAGCGTATCGTATATTTCACAGAGAATAATTCGAATAAATAATGATAAGTTTAAATTGTTTCAAATTCATTCATATGACGCAAAATTCGAAATAAAATTAATTAGAAGATAATTTTAAAAGTTTTGAGTAATAGAACATCGGTAACAAATTAATAAAATTTATGTGAAAGCGATAAAAAGATAGACATAGATGCAAACTTATAAAAGCAAGATTTTTTTAAAAATTTATCATATTTAAATCGACTCGAATATCTATGATCTCGAAAAACTCGTTTCGAAAAATTAAGATTCGAATCCAATCCATATTCGATTCTCTAACCCATTCTCCTTGTGCAATACATCATTCGCAAATCTCAACAATCTTTCCTGCAATCTCTACATTCACCAATCTCCAATGCTCAAGCTAAAATAACATTGCAGTTCCATCTCAAACTCGTCCAAACATCTAAATCCATGGCAGACTTGCCCACAGACAAGTTTGGCGGACAATCTAAATCGTGTATGGTTTAACCGTGAATTGGCAAGTCAGTTAAGAGAGAGGATAAACGTATAAACGGAATTCGAAACTGGTATCTGGCTTCCAGAGAGAATTGACGGGACACAAAGAAAATGGCGCGGAATGCCGGGAGTTCCAGACGCGTAAATCGCTCAGCGCCTCTCCTGCGCATAGGTGCACACCAAGTGTAAATATAGACGGCGTCCAGAAATATGTGTTTCGGCTCCGCACTTAAAATCCTCGCTTCCGCTGTCACTTAGGGACTTCGTTACCTTTAGGGCATAGGTTTCTTGATTCATATTCTTAGGGCGTCGTGCAAGTGTCTTCTGTTCTCTTCCTTATCACATGAAAACATTGACTTTATCAAATTTGATGGAATATATATAAAAAATGAATAGAATTTTTAAAATAGTGATCGTTTTTTGCTATGAGTTACCTTTAAGACATAGATTTCTCGATTCCTCGTATTCTTAAAGTGCATGCAAGTGTTTTCTGTTTTCTTCCTTTATTACATGAAAATATTTATTTTATCAAATATGTATAATGGAACGTATATAAAAAATAAATAGGATTCTTAAAATGATGATTGTTTTCTGCTATGAGTTACCTTTAGAGCATAAGTTTCTTGATTCCTTGTGTTGTTAAAGCAAGTGTTTTTTATTTTCTTTATATCCCTTTCACGTGGAAATAAATTTGCTTTATCAAATTCTTCAGATGATTGTTTTCTATGAATTAAAATTTTGTTAATTTTAAGATTTCTATCTACCTTCCTCTACCTATTCTTATATTTTTTGTTATGTTGTGCAAGTGTCTTCTCTTTTCTTTCTCTTGAATTACATCCTTTTCACAACTCGATCAATTTATTAATGTATAATTTTGATGATTTTAAAATATGTTATATATATGTAAATTTTGAAACTTCTTTGAATTTCTTTTTATATACATAAACGGTTATATTACATCACAGTGATTTTATTACAAACTTGACGACCAACATCCAAAATATTTCTTATATTTGAATCATTATCATTGTAATTGTCACTAATTTCATTCGTACAAGAGTATTATATTTTATCTTATATCTTTATTATATTATATTTTATCTTTATCTTATCTTTATATTCCACGGATATTTCTTTAATTCTATGAAAAATCCACGGAATGTTCAAGTCTGAATCAAAAAATATTAAATATATATTAAATATAATATAAATATAATTTAATATATTAAATATATATATAAATTATAATACTATAAAAAGTATAGTGATTTCGCATACAAACTTTAATACAATAGTAGCAAAAATTTTCTCTATAACATACTCCAAAAATCATCAAAATGTATCCATAAATTCATCCACATAATAATAGTAGTTTCATTAAACTCGTATAATGGATATATATAATAAAATTCATCACGATCATGTGAAACCTATTCATCAAGCAGGTTTCAAGTATTGCTTAGCTTTTCTGAAGTGCAAGGGAAGTAGAAAAACTTGACCACCCAGATGAAGAGACTATGTGCTTCTTGAGTTCCAAAGGATACGCTGAATGATAGACTGTTGAGAAGAGGGTAGAAGAAGAGGATGGCTCTGTAACAAGTTAATTTGTACACGTGGTGTTCGAGTTTTTCTTGATGATGCATTGATGGGAATGGAGAGAGAACGTTTTTTGATGTTTACATGAATTGTGGAATTCAGAGTGTTTCGAATTGTCTTAAAATTTCTTTCTGTTTAACGAATTAAAAAAAATTTCAATTATTCTATTTGAAATTAAATTCACGAGAATTTTATGCGAAGTAATAATTAAAATTTGTTAAGATAATTAATTATATTATCTTATACATTATCTTAAAAAATCACTAATTTGTTTTAAGAATTATATAAATTAACAAATTTAATTATTCCTAATACTGTAGTATGACAAATAATCAAAAAAAGATACAAAAATGTTTCAATTCTAACGTGATCACTAGATTGCGAGTTTTTATCGATCAAAATTAAATTTGCAAAAATAAATTAAATTTGGAATTTTTATCTATCAAATATCACAATCATATATTTTAAATATAAAGTACATTTTGCATGAAGAATTAATGGTATATAAAATTATATAAAAAAATCCATCAATTACTTTCAATGAAACTCGAATCAAGTCTTGAACTATTACTCTATCTTTTCTTCTCAAACCACAATCACAGGCGTGAAACCACATCTATGTGCTTCTTCCACATCTCGAAGAAGCAACAGTTCGCTGAAAGTTCACAAGCATCCGGAATAAATCGCATTATCGTCGCACTGATCGAGTTTCAAACAGGTTGACCCACCGTGAAATTGATCGTTACACGTTTGGACCTTTTTCGACACGGAAATTCCCTTCGAGAGAGGCTCCATCTATCTCACTGAATATCTACATTGAGATAAATAAATCGAATTCGATTGATCGATATCAGAGAAAAAATAATTTATTCGAGATCTAGAATTATCTGTGAATGTGATATCATTGATGTGAAAAAAATCTTTGACATTGAAATAAGAATATTAATATGCACATTGGTATCAATCGAATTAATGAAAAGAAATTACTTAATTTGAACGAAATATCGATCACCATTTTATTTCGATCCGCCATTTTACTTTCACGTTCGAATCATTTTCTTCCTTTTTTCCTCATTCATTGCATCCATTAATGGTATTAGGTATAGGTTAGATCTAATCACGTTTCTCTAAAAGAAACAAGTATTGTTAAAATCGTAGAAGTCAACTTTTCTTCGAGATCCTAATTTTCCAACTCGATGTACTTAACCATCAATTTCCTATTTTTAGCCACTCCATATTCGAGTCGATGAGGTAATCAGTAACTTTTTGCCCCAATACGTGATCAACTCTCACCAACTGAGCTGTTTTCATGGTGAAATTCCCTTTTGGATAGAAACAGGATGGAAACGTAGATATGTTACTAATTGAAATTGTATTCTCGTTATCAAAGGGTTTAAAGATAAGGTTAAATCTGTTCTCATCAGGTTATAGGGCACGAGCATGCTTGCCTGTAATTATTTGTGAGTAAATGTTAATTAGTAGTAGAAATATTTGAAAGGTAGATTATATTGTGTTTCGATTGATTTTTATATTTTTATTGATTTTTAATTATGTTGTTTTTAATTTTAAGATTTCCTAATTATGTATGTTAGTAAATATTAGTATATTAAATGTTGTTGAAATTTTTTAAATTTTTATTATTATGTCAAATAAGATACAGGTGTATCTTGAACATTGTATTTTTATTATAATTTCGAAAATAATAATGTAAAAAATTTAATAATTATCTGTTTTTTTTAAATAAATAAAATGGAAAAAGAAAGTCACGAAATTTGCATATAATGTAATATATATACATAAAATAAATAAAATATTTAATTCCTTATTTCTTTCAAATTTATATCTGTAATATATTTATTTATTCTCTTATATATTTATGTTACATATAAATTAAATAACAATTATAATAAAAAAAAATATTGGAATGCAGTTCCAATATTTATATGTTCGGTATTTAATATCAGACTATAATCTTAGTATTATAAAGATTAATATTTTTAATTATTTTGTATGTGTATATTTAGAATTATAAAATAAAAATTCCAACAAATAATTAAATAAATAAATCAAAAATCAAATTTACATTTACCATATCTCTTTTGTTAAAAACATATAAAATTAATTACGAACATTTTTCTTCGTCCATTATATTCTCTGATATAACATCTTCAACGCTGTTCTTTCAACATGACCTTTCATAACCTCGTAATCGATTAAATGCCCGTCGCAATTACAGCTAATCCCAATCGCTAATTAAATGAGATTTTCTGAACCATACATCGAAGGTTAATTGAAAATGGTCGAGCTCGATTCGCCGTAGGCTCTCTTCAGAATAATCTACTTTGTATTTACAACACAGCTGTTCGATTGTTCGACCTGCATCCATTCATTTTCAGCAATGTCGATTCCAATAATGGCTTAAATTTCCAAAATGGGTTTATTTGCAGATAACAATCAAGAATTAGGATAAATGTTCGTTTGTCCAGTTAAAACTGCCATCTGTCATGAGAAATGTAATCTTGTTTACTATTAAGCCTCCTGAATTTCGTTTCATCGATCTTTTTGATGAATTAACATTACCGTAATACTTTTCATGAAATAGAAATTAAAATAAAAGTAAGAATTTAGAAAACATAAAAAATTGTTTGCATTCGCATATAGATTCAATGATAAATGATAATTAACAAACGAAGAGTTTACTCATCCATCAAGTCTTATCTTTTTACGTAATACTACACGACTCATAACCTGTAATTAATAGAATTACAGTCTTCATAATTAAGTTAATTCCTTTCAAAACTCGCGGAACATTTCATTAAAATTACGGAATAATAATTTTGAATTTAATAAAAAATAAAAAAAATTAATAAAAAAATTTTCATTAAAATTCATTAAAGAGAATAACTTTTTACAAATTTTTTAATATAAGTATTAAAAAATCTTAAATTATATTTCAAAATACTTAATTAAAAACAACAAATAATAATTATTAAAAATTAAATTATTTTAAAAATTATATTTTATGTTAAATTTAAAAATGATTGAGAATCAATTTATAAAAAAATTTATAAATAAAAAATCATTATTAAATTCAATGATCTAAAAAAATCATTAACAATCAAATCAAAACTACTGAGAATCAGTTACATATTACGATATAAATGTACGTAGAACGAATCGATTTCACCAAAGGTGACCACAATTGTAATATTCTTAATTCGCTCTAGGCGCCAAAGTGTTTAAGCGGATATGTATATCAATCGCGATCGCATTTCATCATTTTTCGCAATTACGAAACACGTATCGTCTACGACTTATTGTCCACGAACGGTTACGAATAGTTTCAACAACATAGCCAGCTATCGAGAGATACAAAACAGCTCCGGTTACCACGAAGGATTCTAATTCTATCTATATCGTTACGACATTAACACCCGCCTTAATGCAGGTGATGCAACGGTACGAATCGATGTTAGAACTGAGAAAACGTGCGATTGAGAAAAGGTCTTCTTCGAGGTAACGCTGGAATCCTTATGAAAAGGTCGCGCAACTTGTCGATCCGCGTAAAGATTACAATTTGCACCGAGAATTAGTGCTTTGAATTATGGCACGAACTGAATGTATACTTGCCTCAACGTGTTCATTGGTCGTGTAGAATATTGGTAAATATATAAAAAAATCTTTGAGAACTCTGATGAGTATTCGAATATTTCTATAAATTGATTTATAGCGAATGATATTTGAAGATACGTTTCATTTTCTAAACGTTTCACGTGTGTATAACATATATTATCAAAGATATTCAATTTCCACGTTTATCACTTTGATATTCGACACTTTCATTCATTTTTAATTTACACTTGTACAAATCTTTGATTTTTCTCGAAAACATTCGCGGATCACTTACTTTGCACTACACTTTATAAAATATACAGTAACGAGTTTAATTGAAAACTTAATTATGATGATTGCGAAATAACAGGATAATACAATCGACCCAACCAATAAATTGATTGAGTATCGTTTTTTAACTAAGTTCTCAAGGAGATCCACAATTCTTTAAATGGTGAACTATTATTTCTTTCAAATATATACTCAGATCAACCGGAATAGTCGTTTCGTTCCTGAGGCGAATCAATTAGATACATCTAAAGTTGTTTTGAAATTTATCAGTGAGGCTAGATGTGGGTCAATCAACGAGAGTATTCGTGAATACCGTGAATATCGAAGATTTTTCTGGAATCTTCAACCAACTCGCAGACTTTCTCCGATTAACGTCGCAATTTTATTCAAATATTTCTAATAATAAGCAAAAACAAGATATCGATCAAAATGTATGAAGATTCAGATTAGACAGTTGCATCGAGGTTATATCGATTCACATAATTTATTCTTACGAAATCCAAATACTTTAAGATAATTCTATTCGTTGTGTTCGCCTTGATTAAAATTCGAGAGAATAGAATTGTAGGACTCGAAAATCCAAACTTTGAATAAATCGAAAAACGAAAACTTTTCAAACGAAAGCAATGACTAGAAATTTGCAAGAGTTCTTCTTCTTCACTCGAGAGTTCAAACTTCGGTATAAATCGGAAAACTTCGTATAGAATCGGTTAACTTCGAGACAAATCGGAAAACTTCGAGAAAGACCGAAGTTCGAAGACAAAGCTCAGGATCTCGAGCAATATTCTCGAGTATATACTCTAAAGTATCCGAGATTTTTTCAACCTCGAATTCTTCCAATTTATCTTATACTCTCAGAATTCAGTATTTACATTTTTAATAATATTATTCGCGAATATCACCGTAACGAAGCATAACATTTTTTAGGATAGTAGTAACATTCACATTTCTTCTTCATTGATAAAGGATTAATGTGAATTTCATTCACTCTTGATGTATCTCTGCTTGTGCATATTCATAAATATTTCACTCGAAAGAGTGATGATTAAAAAGTAGAATCTATTATAAAAATATAAGAAGAAAAAAAAACATATAATTTCAAATCATTTTATTCAAGAATTCTTGTTTTTCATTCAATGTACATAAGAATAGTGAAATTTAATCATGAATATCTACTATATCTAAAACATTCGATATCTAATCTTAAAATAATATTCCTAAAAATAAAATAATAAAATTTATTATTATTTAAAGTTTAAATCATTAATCCAAAGATCTTTCATTCTTCTTATTGGATATATTATATTAACATAACCTTTCATACATACACAAAGTATTTATTAGCAATGCAATTGGAGACTCGTTTTAACAATTTTTGCAAAAATGTTTTTTTAAAGTTAACTATGTAAAGTAGTAGTAAACAGAGTGTAAATAAAATGGAAATGAAAAGAAGGAATTGGTAACGCGTGGCACGTGACTCGAGTCGAATGAATGGCCTCCGCACATGAAGTAAAAAGGCACGTCGTTTCGCAGACAAACGCGGGAATGTTACTAATTAATTGTTTCTTA
The DNA here is from genome assembly GCF_014066325.1 of Apis laboriosa. Taxonomy (NCBI): domain Eukaryota; kingdom Metazoa; phylum Arthropoda; class Insecta; order Hymenoptera; family Apidae; genus Apis; species Apis laboriosa. Next base: position 2,151,831 of record NW_025224135.1, read on the forward strand.
ATTAACACGCTTATCGAGTTCAACGTTTTAATTAGGCGCGCATTCGTTTGTTTTTCTGTTTAATTGTTCAAGCCACGATGATAAATACGTACGTGGTAATACTTAATTATTCTTTTTATATCGCTTTTAATATTTTTGATATGGATAATACATGTTTGAATTTCACTTTTTTTTAAATAATTTCAAAACATTAAATTTGTTTTACGATCATTCTATAGTCTACAAAAATATAAGTAAATAAAATTCACATGAAGAAATATTTACAATTACGCCTTCAAAATAAACTTTTTAAATAAGATATAATTAAGATAAAATAATGTTAAGATAATAGATGATATAAAGAAACTTTTATATGAATAATATAAGACAAAAATTTCAAATTACTAATTTATTCAATAAATTCACAAATTTAATCATACCACAAAATAGAAGTATCTTTCAAACATTTTCAAACACAAAATCTTCATTATTTACAATCATTTCTCCGCTTTTACAATCAAATTCAAACATTATCTCTTTTTAACCATATCACGTACAAGATCAAATCGACAAGTACGAACACAAAATACGAACATTCTTCGAACACCTTTAAACACGAAATTTTCTAACCTCAAAATCTCTTAACCATAAAATCATCACTATTCACAATCATTCCTTCATTTTTATGATCAAACTTGAGCATTATCTCTTTTAACCACATCACGTACACGATCAGGTGTATAGAAGTCGGTCAACAAATCTAAGATAAGAGCACGAATTGTTCCTGCAATTCTATTTAGTCCTTAGAATGCAAGAAGCGGCGAATTACTGTAAAAGCGTAATGACAGCGTTACGCAAGCAATCGGTTACATAAGATCCGGTTGTAGACACTTGAGGTGCGGCACGTGCGGCATGGGTCGGCGAAAAGGGTTAGGAGAGAGGTTGGTAGAGGAGGGTGGAAGGAGGAGGGTGGCGGTAGGTCAGCCGGCGTTGGATAACATCGTGAGAGAAAATAGCTGATGTGTACGAGAAAAGTTGCCGGAACAAAAGAGGAGAATGCACTGGCTACGTGACCGGGTTTCATGAGTGAACCCAGCAACCTGACTCGTTGTCCCAATGGTATTCTTTTGTACTCTTTTGTCGATGTTCCTTTCCCTGACATTTATCGAGAGATAGAATTCGATTTTAGATAGAAACTTCGATGGAAAATTTCCTCTCGCGTAAGTATAAATTGAAAATTAGAAATTTCATGAGTGATTAATAATTTGTGGACATTGCAGACGTATGGATGGAATGGTGGAATGGTGTGGATAAAAAATGAGAGTTCGATTCTATTTTTTCCTCGAAAAGAGAAATTTTATTATTACTTATTTTTGAATTTTTTAAATTTAGATGATTTTTCTTTGTTATTTATTCGCAGTTTTTAAATAATTAATATAGGCTAAAATATTTCAAATATTTTGCATCAAAAATTCAAATTTCTTTTACTGATACGTATGCAACTTTCCCTGATTTAATACGTCAAAATATTATTAACTAAAGATTTATATTCTTATTAGTCTTAATTAATTTTTGAATAGCAAACAATTATTTACCAGATTTAAATTATACTAAGAATTCATTTATCTCATCAGAAATTCATTCGATACGCATGGAAAAGTTATATGTACATTTAATATTATCTATAATTAATGCAAAAATTATTAATTCTAATTTAATAACAATGTTGTACATTTTATCTACAAATAACATTTAAGTGAGAATATCGTTAATATCGAAAATATAAGAATTATTCTAGATCTAGAGAATTCTTAATGGAGAAAGAAATAGATAAAATATTACAATTTTATGTAATATTTATAAATACTCATAAATATCTACTTAGTAAATGATAATTACATTTTTTTATATATCTTTTTTCCATATTTCTAATAATAAAACTATGAAACTATATTATACATGATTTTTATAATATGATTATTACAATAATCAATGTATATAATATATATATATATATATAATTTTAAATTTAAATTTACAATATAATGGACATTTTACTTCCACAAAATCTACTTGTTAAGGTCCCATTCCCAGTGAGATCTTGTGAACTTAATAAGCGGACAAGCGGAAACAAGCGTGCCAGAATCGATTCCATCCTCATATGTATCTTGAAATTTTTATTGATTCTTTAACTTTTTATTTTTTCTCAATTAATTAATTTCATTTCATTAACTTAATTTTTATTCTTTTTTATTCTTTCACCATCAAAATAAATATAAATTTCTATGCAAATAATTAATAATTCACATACACAAATTAAATTTATTTATTTATATATTTTTTTCGAAAAAATTCGAAATAATTCAAATTCGTATTTTCATTTCGATCAGAAAAATCAACATTCGAAATGGTGTCATAAGTTTCTATGCAAAAACAACTCTTTCAATTTTTCATAAATAATACATAGAGAGCATCAGTTAAGCACAATGTCTATGCGCTCCGCTGACGCGCGTTAAAAAAAGAGAAAAGAAAGAAGCTTTTTTTTGTTTTCCCTGAGAAATCTGTCGAGAGAAAGTATCGCTATCTGGCAGAAACAATTAACAGTGTTATCGTTAAAAGTTTTTCTTCGCGTACGACGCGATCAAGTTTCTGATGCAATTTATATACTAGATGCAATTTATGATTCGCGTTGCATCTTCATTCTTCTTCGAATCTACATCGAAATTAATCACCGGATAATTAATTGAATTGTTACGTGAAACATTGTTCCAGATTTTATAATATAAAATACTATATTTCATAAATTCTTGCGATTAATTTTTTTTTTTTTTTGTAAAATGGTTTCGTAAAATATCGATATTGATTAACAATATGAAACACTCGATGTTAAAATATTTGATGCAATCTTCGACAGCTATTCCGTCTCAAAAAAATGAAATCCAAGTCACGTTCGACCTCAACATCAATGAAAGTGTTGCATGTCTACGTACGTGTTATGTTTCAACGATTTCCGTCGCGACCGGAAACGGAACACATTTTTTTTACTTATCATTGTTTATCGCATTAATTAAATTAAATTTTCAAATTAGATAATATTTAATTTTATGATTTGATACTTTTCTTAATTTACTTATTACTAATTAGTTTTTGATATTATAGAAGGTAATTTCATATGTAGAAAAAAATATTAGTTACATGAAAAAGTTACTAAGATTATATTCCAAGTCAATTTATTTATGGTTTAAAATATCTATCACTCGATATTTACTAAATATTTTTCAATATTAAAATAAAATTTCACATATAAAAAAAAATTATTAAGAAATATTCCAATTCATTGATTAATAAAATTAGAAATCTATCATTTTTTCCATTTTCCAGCATTTTTACAGAAATAATATTTACATAAATATTTTTCAAATATAAAAAAAATTACAATCACATAATCCATAATAAGTCGAAAATTTAAAAATTTCTTTCACTTTCCATTTTCCAATTTATCAATCATCTATCAATTGACCTATCTTGTGGCTAATTGGTTCCTTTTTTTGATCAATTACACGATAAATTAAAAAAAAAAAAACAGAATTCGAATAAAACGATCCTCGGTCGGAGGTTAAGATAAAGCCAGGCTCAAGTGGAATGCTATTAATAATTAACCACACGATCGACGATAAGGTTAATTACAAAGGAATAGCGATGCGCGTAGGCGTATTGCGCCGATATAATCAAGTGGAATGATCCTCGAGCGCCAGCGGAAATCGCGGCGGGGTGCTGAGTTAACGAGCGCTTGAATCCGTGGTAAACCACGCGGCAAAGTACTGCTCCGATTTTTTTTGTTTCGTTAAAAAAACAATCCTGATCTGGATCTTACTGTGAATGAAATGAAGGAAAATTTGTACAGAGAAAGAGATTTTTTTAAATATATATATTCTTTCTTGGATTGTTAATTTGATCAAGGAAGCATGATGTATATATTGAAGAAATGTTATTATTAAATTTTGTCTTTTAATTTGGCTGAAAGAATTCGTTCCTTAAATTTTTAGATAGTGAATTGTGAATATTATATAAAATTTTTATAAAAAAGATAGTTTTTATTCAAAATTATCTTCATCAAATATTTAAAGTGAAAAGAAATAAATCAGAAAATATAGAAAATATATTTTTATAAAAATTTTATATTTCAATTTTCTAATAATGAATTTTATAATCCATAAAAAATTTCTTAAGAATTTCTTTAAGAAAAATATAAAAAAGTTAATTAAGAACGGATCAAGAATGGATCAAAAAAAATTGTTTGTAAAGTTATAAACAAACTATTGAAAAATAAACTTAAGAAATGAATGATTAATAAACATTTTTCTCTGCTTAAAAAATCCATTTATTAGATACTTCACTTATTACTTTTTCGAGATAAATTTATATATTTAGATTAATAGAATAATTAATAATATATCATATAATATTATAATATCAAAAAGTATAACAAATTAATTAAAAACAAATTGAAACTAATTTTTGATTAATAATCTCAATTTTAATAAAATACTATCTATGTCTTAATAAATTTTTACCAATAGTATTAGAAAAATCGTAACAATGTAAAATCCACATAGAAATTACTTTATAATGCTCTATTAATTTCGAAAAAACTAAAATATTAAAATAACGAATGCAAAAAAAAATTAAAAAAGATTAAAATCCGCGTTAGGATAACGACCAATCGCATTTCCTATTAATCGTTCGACAATATCGATCAACGGACAGCACTTTCACATGACCTTGGAAACTTGATCCGCTCAAGTGAAACAGCAGTGAGAGAAACGATCGACCTTACGTGACGCAGGTGTGACCCATGTTTAATTCAATTTCCTTGCGGACGTTCCACCACAATATTCCAGCTTCGTGATCAGTCTGTACCGGTCTGGCTAGAATGGGACAAACCGCATGCAACACGCGCGGCCACATTGATATTCCATGCTGATAAAGACAATGACCTGATTTACCGATCGATAGGAAAATTGGTGTCAATAGCGGCGCCGTGCGCTGCATCGAACACCGATCGGAAGTCGAGGTTACAACGGTGAAGCGCGTGGGCGATCATTCGCGAATACGTAAAACTATTCGTTTAAGGTGCATTGACTGATAGGTAAGAATGTTGTTTTAATGATTTTTTTCGACGTATTATTAAAATTTATTTTAATATTGGATCTAGTATATTTGGATATTTAAATATACTACTAAAGATGAAATTATTGGAATTAAAATAATATTTCTATTTTTAGGAAGAAAATAAAAACTAGAATAAAAAAAAAATAAAAGCATAAAAATAAGTGTTACAAAGTGAAACTTTTGTTGCTTAAATAATGCGATAAAATTTTCTCTTATTAAAAGTTTTTCTATTGAGAAAATAACAGATTTATTTTGAGATATAATTAAAAAGATCTTAATCTCGGATACAATCTCCTGTAATTAACCAATTCGATCTCAGATTAAAGATTTTTGATATTATTTTCTTATTATTCTCGTAGAAAGTTATCAATTAAAAAAGATTCACTGATCATTAATTACACACTTTTCATTTATCCCATTCGATTCAATTAAAACATCCAATAGTTTGAAAATCCATTGAATTAATTTATTTTCAGATTTATCGAGCGATGCAATAATTGAAAAACCGATCGCAATCCATTCTCGTTTTTTCTGATGCTTATTATGCAAATTACGTTATTGCGGATTTCCGCTGTTGTATATAGGTTAAGAATAAATACTTAATTGACAGATTAAGAACATTATTTTCTTTTATGATAATCATTATTGCAAATTCATTGCAGATTCGATATTTCTTACTTATTTTAACGAATTATTAAATATTTGATATTATTTGATTTATTATTGATTTCATTCTGGAATGTATATTTGTATTCTTAGAAACTTATACTAGAGAATAATAAAAAAGGAAATTGAAATTTTTAGAATTTAAACGAATTTAGAATATTTACAGACTTTTAATTATAATATAGATGACTAAATTTTTAAAAGTCATAGTCATAACTATAATAGTTATTTCAATTTTCTTTAATAGATAAATTTTCATCTTATTCTATCAATCTTTCAAAAACTAATTAATTATTCATATTAATAATTAATATAGAGATATGATATATTCTTCTATTTTATACACAACTAAATTTTCATTTTAACAGGAATTTAACAGGAAACAAACATATATTACGAAAAAATTTGGAATTAATATAACATTCTTACTCTTAACTGCATAAAATATTCCAACTACTTTTATCATAAATTTCATTACTGTTCGTCGAAAATTTTTTCGAAATTGCAAAATTCAATTTAACTTCTCCTAAAATATTTTTTTATTAGAATCTCGTGTATTTTAACTCAAAGAAAAATATAAAAATTCAATATCTCCCTCTTTTTATTTTCCCCTCGAATATACGTTTACAGAGAAGAGGCGTGAAATCGACGCGTGGAGACGAACGAGGAAACCTGTCTTTGCTCGCGGATAAATTTCACTTTCGCGAAAAAGTGCCATGGAAAGAGGCAGTCTGGGTAATCGATCACGAGTCCCTTGCGCGTCGTCGACATTTCCCCCAGATCCTGACACGAAGTCTGGAACCGGTTTCCGATTCAACGAGATCGCTTCTAGTCCATTACCGATCGTAATTTTACGTGATGGAACTATTGTTTGGTAATTTTGGTGGTTTTGAATCGTTGTTGCACAGCTTTTCTCGAATAGATTGAAATAAAATGAAAAATTGTTCCTGTTTTCATTTTTAAGGCTTTATAAGGCTTGTTCGAATGTATAACTTAACCTTACTTATCGATTTTTCGAAATATTTTTTTTTATATTAAAAATTGAGAAAAGAAATAATTGACATTTCTAATTTATATTGAAAAATGTCTATACAATGTTATTCACTTTCCAAATATACTTTCTTTTCTCGATTTTCAATATAAAAAAAATATTTCGAAAAATCGATGACCTCGAGTAAGGTTAAGTTATACATTCGAACAAGCAACGTCTTATAAAGCCTTAAAAATGAAAATAGGAATATATTTGGAAAGTGAATAACATTGTATAGACATTTTTCAATATATATTAGAAACAATTCAATATCCAAGAATTTCTAGAGAGTATATGATTCTATTTCAATGAAAACATTCATTTTTTTATTTTTTAATGAAATTTTAATGATTTTTAATGGAATTTTAATTATTTTTAACAAAATTTTATGATTAACACAATAATAAGTAATTTCTTTTTATTGAAATATGTCATTTTTAAAAGGTGAAATCAATGCTCAAAGTTTCTAAGAATTTTTATTCGTTTAAATATAACTTTACATATATTGAATAATAATATTGAATAATATGATAAAATTTTAAATTTTAAAATGTTCAGAATTTAGTGTATTTTCTTTTAGTAAAAAAAATTGACAACTTTGATTTCACTCCCTGAAAAAAATTTCCTAAAAAAATTTGGATCTATCATTTATACATACGTACAAAATTGTATTAAAAATTAAAATTTTCGAATTAAGTGAATTTCCTTATAATATTCGAATATTTTCACGAGCCACTGTATATTGAAAGCAATCTTGAAAATTTTCACTCTCAAATATTAACTCTTAAATTTTTATTAATTTTACCGTCAAATAGGATTTGTATATTTTCAGATTTCGTATTTCCTCATTCCTGTGTACAATCGATACGTTTACGGTTAATGTTTTACATGTTTTCTGCACGTTCATTTATTATTCGTGATAAGGATAGATTGATGGAAATTCGTCGAAATGATATGTTGCTTGCACGCTCGAGGTGATGTTTGTTTATCGCATACTTTGAGAAAATGACGTTCGAAAGTAGGTAAATGCATAGTAGAAATTGCAGTTGATGAGAAATGAAATTAGCTAGGCCATCTTTGGTCACATTGTATTACCTTATTTGAGATTATCGTATCTTCAAGTCTATCGTGTGATGAAGAATGCAAATGAGATGTAATCTAAACATCTGAAAGAGAATTATGAAGTATTGTAGAATAGAGAAAAGCATGGTAATATAGAATAAAGCAAAGGAAAGCAAAATAAGATAAAATAAACTGAAGAGTAATAAAATAAGTATGGAGTAATAAAGGATAAATGTAGAATTATTGATATAAATGATTATAGAATGGAATGTGTCATTCATTTTGACTACTTTGCAACTTATACATTCAGAAATTGTAATAAGTATTTAGATATTGTTAATGATGGACAAGTAGAGAAAAAAAACGCAATTAAAAAAAAAACAATGAAATATATTCTTTTTTAGATTATTCAATGAATGTTTTGATTTAGAAATGCACAATTTTATTTTTGTTAATGTCGAATTGATCATTACAACTTGATTCTCGTATTACGTAAAGAATAAAGAACTTACATTACATAACAAACCATATATTTAAAATTCTTTTTTCTTATTATAATTTCATTAAGTTTCATGATAAATCCGATAATATTCATTTAATAAAGAACTTTTAATGCAGAACTTTTAAAAGTTTTAGATATTGAACATGCTTATTAAGTTTTTGCACAGATACATAGATACTAAAGTTCGGACGATCAATATTGATAAACTTAATCCTTTAAAAATATGCAATTCACTTAAAAACTTTAATTAATAAATTCAATCATTTATTATTCAATAATTGTAATTGCTAAACAATCGAAGTTATATAAAGATATAAGATTACACAAAGAATAAATCAACTAGAATAACTATGATGTTATTATATAAATGTTATTCAAGTATTTTAATAAGCAATTAGTAAAAGTAACTTTATTTGAAATTTTTAATAAGTTATTTTTTTAACGAATTAATTATGATTCCTTATTTGTAAAATGAATTTTCAATACTGCGAATATTTGATGAAATTACAATAGATTTATATAGTATTCATAGTATTCTCTGTTTTCTAACGAAATTCAAATTCATAAAATATATACCAATCTTACAGAAGAATAACATGATAAACTTCCTCAACATCGATCTATCACTACAATACTTCTCTAATTATTCTTTTCCGCTTGCAACAATGCGATCTTTTCGTTGGATTGATCCAGAAAGAAACAAGTATTATTCAGAACAATCATCACTGGTTCAAAGACCCAACCTATCAGACGAATTTCAATGCTGAGAATTCACGTCTTGTGAGAAAGTGGCGTGACAATCGATCGAGCACAGAGTGTAGACTTTATTCCATCGTTTTCGCTCGATTCGAGTAAAGCTGAATTCAATAAGATCGAAATGAAGTCATTTCAAATGCTTAACGAACATCAATAATCTCCAGAATAATCACGGTTTTTCGAAGAATAATTGTAATTGTTGCAAACAATAATATATACATGTGGTGTATTTTATTATTGAACGAAAAAGAAAACGAATTGGATATAAGATGGAAAGTTAGGTTAAATTGAATTGAAACAATAAGATTATGAACGAGCAGAAAAGTAAATTTCATTATGTATATTCGATATTTCACCTCTTTTTCTTAGATTGATTATAATAGAAGATATATTAATGAGAGAAAAGTTTGTGAAAAGATGAATCTGTGAGGACAATGAATAAAAGAATAAAGATTATTTTTATTGGTACTTCCAAAGATCTTGATCAATATCAAAAAGAGAATACAGAAAGATGATATAAATCTATGATCATTGAAAATTGTTATTTTATTTTAAAATAATTTATATATTTATATATTTAATCCTAATATTAAAAATAATTTATTTTTCTTTATTGGATCGATTTAATGGATTTTTTATCTTTTCTATTTTAAATAAATTATACAATTATATTTTCAAAATATAGATATTTACAAATTTATTTTCAAATGAAAATTCCTAAACTATAATCAACTTGAATTTATTCATTTTGAAATTTAAAATGTTCGATATTTGATCTAATTCGAAATTATTTCCTCTGAACAATTGAATAAATCCTCGTGATAAATTGAGGAGAAGTGGGTACATGTAAAGCTGTATGATATTTAAACTGATGATAATGAACGGAACTCGAGCTGGCGGCGGCCTAGTTGTCACATTGATGACATTGATGACACCGAAACCAGGTTAACGGATACGTGCTGGAATATTGCACTTTGCTCCAATAGACTCATGGTGTGCAAACTGAACTGCCAAGCATAATATATGTGTATAATGCATAGAGAGATGTATCTCGATATAAATAAGAAATATATCTTTCTCTCTTATACCGTTGATGATAGTGAAAGATATTGAAAATTATTCTTAAGTTATCAGTTTATTTAATTTTTTTAAAATTTTGTGTGAAACATTTTACTTACAAAATTTTTTAGAGAATTCTATAATGTGATATTAGTTTCTTGGAAAACGAATTTATTATGATTAACTAAATATATATATTGTATAATATATTTTTTTAATTGTATTATATAATTATATAATTGTATAACTTAATTTATTTTATTTTTAAATTAAATGTGAAATATTAATAGTATATATAGAAATATATTTTGATATTGAGAATTAATAAGAAAAATAAATAATGCATGTTAAAATTAATCATATGACAAATTAAAATTAAAATTAAATGAAATTGTTATAAAATAGCTTGTGATGAAAAGTATTTATATAAGAGAAAATTTATTTAAAAAATTGAAGATTGCGAACCATTTTGCATACCATAACGTAATAGATATCGTGATTGTATAAATTGATTATCGACATTTTGTTTGCTAATATCAACTTCAAACAAGAATGAGCTTGTCATTGTCAATAGACTGTTATTTGTCGAGCTTTATTTTGCTTCAAATAGTGTTATTGATAGCTTAACGATATTGTTAGGAACTTCGTAATTGTATCTATCCTATTATATATACTCTTATATTCTATAGATAATCGTTACATTTCTAAATTTACGACGATTATTTTAGTGAAATACACTTTAAATTATGAAATTAGAAAATTTCTCTAATAATTTCTAATATTAAAAATTAATGATAAAAATATATTTATAGATATATTATATATTAATTAATATATTATAATTAAATTATAATTTTCATTGATTTATTATTTATTTATGATATGATTATTATTGTTAATTAATAAAAAATTTCATTTTCTATTTAAAAAAAGATCCAAATTTACATTTTTATTTCATATAATATCCAAAATTTATTTACTTCTTATCTTTTATCGAAATCTAAACATGACATATATAAAATAGAATATTCTTTTCGATATATTACTTACATATATACATTAACAATACTATAAAAACTTTCAAAAGTCTGTTCTTTTTTCATACCACAAAATCCTCAATTATTCCTTTATTTCACCGTAAACTCGAATTAGCATATGAAAATACAACGAGAGAAAAGATAAAAGAGAAAGGAATAAAAACTTACTGCACCTGGACAGAACAATATCCTATTACGATTCAGATCTCTTTCTTCTTCGTTTATGTTTTAACACTGTCGGTAACCACTGTTCTCCTAATTATTCGCAGAGAGCGTGCTTGTGTCAAAAAGAGTCGTTAAAATTGTGCATGTCAGCGGCAAACCTTCCACCATGAGAAAAAAGAAAATCGTTGAATTGCACATTCGTCCTGCAGGATCATGTGCGTGTAACCGGCTGGATACGCGACACAGACTGGAAGTTCCAGTCTGAAATATCTGTATACCCTTTAAATATTCAGAAGACGTCGCTTCTGGAATGTTGCTCTCGTTATCAGTGAAAGTTGAAATATATAAATAAGTATGCGAATAGAGTACCGGTATAACGTATCGAATTGTTCGTGGAATGTCATGTGATCGACGAATAGGTGGTTTATAAATATAGCGTATAACCTAGAATATTTTTGGATATTTTTCTAAGTATAATTAATCTTCTATGTTTTATACTATTGAAAGTGTAATAATTTTAAATAGTTCTTAGAGATTGTGCTATTTTTAATAGTTTTAAATAAACTTTTGAAGATTTATAATAAAAAATATTTGTGATGTTTTATGATAAATTATGGATTTTTGGAAATTTATGTATATATAATAATTTAAAGTGTTTAGATATTATAATGAAATATTTTTAACATATGTACATGTTATAAGATGTTTGTGATAAATTATAATTTTTGATTTCAGCGATTGAATGTTTAAGAATTTATAATGAAATATTTTTGATACTGCAGAAATTATAATTTTTATAATTTATGTCTAATATTTTAATTTATGTTTAATATTTTTTAATAGAAAATTTTAAGGAAATTAAATAATTATTGTTTCAATAAATACGATGCATATAATTGCAAAAGTAATTTTAATTTCTTTAATTTATCAATATTTCAAATAAATCTTTACCTATCTTTATATGCATGATTCATAAAAATATTTTATTATCTTATCAACATAACATTTTTCGAAATAGAAAATCTAATCGTCAGATTGCAATAATAAATAAATAAAAATAAATTGGCAATAAACTTACTCTAGACTGAGATTTTCTATATCCTCCCAAAGATATTCCATACTGTCATTCGAATCCGAAAAAACATCCTTCAATGCTTCTTCAAAATACATCTCGTTTTTTCTGAAAATGAAAAATATAAAATTATAATATAAAATATAAAATATTTTCTTAAAATAAATGTTTTTTTCATAACAATTTATTCAATTTATTCGAGATAATGATATATATGATAAAAATGGCTCATTGGCGGACTATTCATAAAACACAATGACAGGCTACCCTCCAAAGACTCTTATATAATACTCCTTTAGAGCTTAAACGAGTTTAATTGGCTCTAGCATTGTTTTTTTTTTCGAGCGGATGAGTTAATGAAAGGGTTCACGCGAAAGCTGCATTCTTCAAGTATCAAAAACGAAAATAAAACGTGATATATAAAATTGCTGTTAATTAAATGTTTCATGAAAATTCATTTGTAATATTTTCTAAAAGAAAGTAATCTAACACAACATCTATATTTATAAATCACGCGAAGCATTTTTAAATCACATTTAACGAACAAAATATCTACAAATATAAATTATAATTTTAAATTACATTATATTGATAATCATTAAAAAATAAAATAGACCATTTCTAGATGTGTACAAAATTTTATCAACTTCTTTAACTTCAAAAGATAAAAGACCTATTAATACTTTAAAAATAAACAGAAATGAAGACTTATATAAAAAAATATGATTCTCAAACAAGATTATATAACTGAATACATAATTCATAAAATTATAAAGAATTTATAAAATTCAATTTGATCTCGCAAAGATATTTATAATTCATTTTTCTATCAAGTAAATGATTTATCGTTGGAAATTATTGTTCAAACTAAAATCCTTTACATAATACCACGAAACAATCATAAACATTGTTTTATTAATCGTAGTTCCAGAACGTGCAAGTTTCATCCACGTTGCAGCATGAATATATTATGTAGGTAAGGTTATGTGCGAGTCATTCGGCTCGGGTCACACGAAGACGAGGTCAGTGTAGCATAATGTCCTTGTGCCATATCGCGGTCCATATACTCATAGTGTGATTGGAATGAAACCATCGACTGTTTAGAAACGAAACTAGGTTTCGACGCCAGGTCGACAAGACTTCGTCTTCTTGGATCGTCTGTTACCAGACGCCAAAAGCGATGGAACGATGAGAAAAAGGGGGCCAACAGCCTATAAGAAACATGAGGAGAGAGTGCATTCACGGTTACGACAAAGGCCGTTGCACTCAAATGCATCAAGTTGTCGCGTTTCGACGAATTCAATTCTGAACGATTTTTCGTTTCAGAAAGAATCGAGGAGAGAAAGAGCCATCTGAAATTCAAAGAAACGGAAGTAGAAAGTGGAAAACAAATTTAGAGAGATACATAAAAGTTGTCGAATGATACAAGTAATTTTGGGACAAATAACGTTAATTTATTTTCAACTGAGGCCTAAAAAAAGATAATACAAAGGAAATTTGCAAAATTTATAAAAAAGTATTTTAAAAAAGTAATAAAATTAAAAATCCAAATTTTTTATTTTTTTATAGATTCATCATAATAATTTCTAATTATTATAATTATTATTCAATTTTTTTTTGGACTTATATACAATATGCAATTTGTATTTAATATTTATTGCTAATTATTAATTGCTTGAATAGATATTTTGTAACTATTTCCGTATATAATTTTATGTATGTTTCAGGTGAAATATAATAGATAACGAAACGTTGCAATCATAATTTACTTTAGATATTAGATATTAAATATCGAACGACTAATCATATTTTATATCAATACAAAATGTGATAAATATAATATTCGTTTAAAAACAAATTGCAAAAAAACAGTACAATTACAATTGGTATTGATATTCTTTTTGATGATCTAATTCTAGAATAATTTTTTTAGAAAGAAATCGTTATCTGTGTCAATAATTCAATAACAAATTCCCTAATGCAATATAGAAGTAATTTTGTTCGATTACTGAATATATATATCCAGCTTTCTACGACTTTATTCATTTTTTATTCTCGTAGATCACCATTATAATTGACTATGGATTGATAATTCTTAACTATCACATTAATCTTCATCGTTTTTATATGATTCAAAAAAAAGTTAATAACCAAGTATATATAAAAACTTTAATAATCGTTTTCCTAAGAAACCTGTTAAATATATATTTGGAATTTAATTTCATATAATAAACTAATAATAAACTAAATATAATATATATTTATTGGAAATATTTCAATAATAATATTTTAACTGATTTTAAATTTATTTTATTACCTGTTTGATAATGAATAAGTTATTCACTTTACCAAGAAAGAAGTAAAAGTTGTTCAAGAAAATTTCTCAAAGGAAGTCAAATAAAACGTCGACGAAAATTACATTTACGATATACGAAGATTTCAACACTATATCAAATCATAAACTAATCTAACGAGATCAATTCTTCGTGCGTGGCGATTGATAAATTGGACATCGCGAAAGAGAAAGATCTCTCTTAGCTAGATGAATTCTTCGACAATTTGTAGCGCGGAAATGGTTTGAAATAAATTGTTTACCAGGGATCGTAAGTATTACTTACTCCTCGTTAAAGCTTGAAGATGACATTGCCGACGTCCGTTGTTAACAAACTACTTGTGCCGACACTGCGAAAAAAACAGTCTCAACCCACGTATATAGACCAGAGTTTCGCTTTGGACTATTACTAAGTTAACTAGTCACTTGCTGCATTTATACAATACTAACACTCGCTGATAAGATGTCTTTTCATGATAATGAACTTCAAAGTTTATCTTGCATTTGTTAATATCTTAATTATTGTTAATACAAAAAAAAAGAAATAATATTAGATTATTTCATTATGAATATTGTTCATGACTTTTTTCTTTTTATATTATTCTTTTTATTATTTTTTTAGAGATTTCGAAGATTAATTTTTCTTTCATGATAATGATGTATATTCTTGTCATTTTACTTAATCAATAAAAAATGAATTTTGAATATCTATAATAAGATATTTGTTAATAGTTAACCGTTAAATTACTTTGAAAAAGCCATTATAATTTAGAAGAGCTAAAAATTTAGATATTATTCTTTGTTTTCTGTGTAAAACATTTATTTTCTTCCTTTGGTATTTCAACATTTTTTAGGAATCTTATTTTCATTGATAATTAAATAATCTAAAAATAAAAATATTGTCATTTTTTATTAAGATTACTAATATTATTTAAAGCATTTTTTGTTCTATATTTAAAAATAAAAATAAATATTTAATTTTGTCTTACTTTTTCTTATTCAATTAAAATATTTCCTTTAAACTTCGATAGTTTGTAAGATAACCTCAATAGAGCTGGAAAACGATCTTATCTTCAAGTTATTGTTGATTGAAAATTGATGCTTCTCATTTATTGTTTATATTTCATTTATTAAAGAAATTTCTCTATGAATAATTTTATGATTTTGATTCACGATTTATTATTAATTGACACGAAATATTATTAATCATATCACTAACCGTACATACAGATGCGAAAAACATTATTCAAGAATCGAAATAAAAAATGTACAGTGATCGAGGCATCGTCACTGAACATATATACGTATTAAATATGTTACGAGTTGAATGAAAAGTGGATCAGAACATCTAAATACTTGCGGTGGATGTTTGTCGTGACTTAGAAAGTATTAATCGTGAAATTGACCGACGTTTCCGTTTACGCGATGCGAGAAAACAGATTTATCATCGCTTGCTATATTGATAAATAAATCTATCGAAACATAGAAATTACATTTGTTAGAATTGGATAGAGCTATTGAAAAAGTAATAATGCATTTTCGCATTCAAAATTTGATGAAACTTGATACAAATTTTAATATGTATAGGACATTCTTACTGAAATATTTTAACTTATCATAAATTTTTAAAATTCAATCAAATATATGGAAATAAAATATAGATAATCAGATAATTAAAGGAATCATTAATTTTTATTATAATTTTATATGATTTATGATTGAACTTTTAGAATAATTTTTAAATTTACTACTTTAAATGATAGAAGATATATTAAAATTTTTTACACAATCAATATTTTAAAATCGATTATTATATTTATTATTATAATAAATTACAAAAGAAACAAAAATTAAAAATAAAAATCAAAAAATTGTTAAATTATTGATTATTATATTTTAAAAATTTTTTATGGATATTTTTGCTAAATTCAACAAATAATTGCAGATTTTAAATAAATAAAAATATATCAAAATTTATAAATTCAATTAATAATCGTATCATTTTCTATGTACAAAATATTCCTAAAACGATAAATTTTAAAATTAAAAATAAATTATTCTTAAAATAAATTTGATAAATGATAAATCATATTATAAATAAAAAATTGTTATAAAGTTAATAAGTTTAATAAATAATAATACTATAAATCATTGTACAAGTATCATATAAATATATTATAATATATTATTCTATTAGTTTTCTATTCTAATTCTATTATATTATTTCATAATATATCATAAAATTAATAAAATATCAATAGAACATTGAAAATTATAACATTTAATGTTCATATTTTAAAATAATCGTTTGAAGTCAACTGACAGCCATCTGACCGTTTTTTGATACATTAAACTTTGTTTCCCGAATGACAGTTACCGGGTGAGAAAAGATCATAGATCTTAGTTTCGCTGTGTTCGCAATACTGTTTTGATATAAGAAGTTACTCGAGTTCGATTTTATGTATAAGTTTAAATTCATGTAGGAATTCATGTAGGAATATTTAAAATTTGCACGTTTCATTCTTATTTTAAATACATTCATTCGCATGTGTGACAGTGTAGTAAAAATTTCGCATGTTTTATTTATAAATATCAGTATATTTCATCGATATTATGAACGGATGAAAAGCTCTTTTTATGCCATTTTACCTGCGAACGGTAAGTTATATGAATTCTATCATTATTGATTTATTTTTTAAATGTATGTATAATAAATAGATTAAAACTATAAAATTTGAATTAAATTTTTATAAATAATATTTAGAAACATAGAGAATAAATTTTAAATATTTACTTGTGTATTATTATTGTATATATATTAATTAAAATTCATTCAGATATTTATAATATTTAACATTTATTCAACATTTATAACTATAAAAATTATTACGAATTAAATTATTATCAAAATCACTATTATATTACTAGAAAAATTTAAAATATAATATAAATATAATATAAAAATCATTCTTCGTGCAATAGTATTATGTATTTATCATCATATTATTATAATAAATTATATATATATAAATTAAAAATAAAAATTTAAAAAAAATTAAATTATTAATAATTAAATCATTACATATTATGCATTTATGGCTCCTTCATAATTATTTTTTGCATACATTGGTAATTAATAAATTATTAATATACATAAATAAAAAAATTAAAAATTATTAAATTATAAATCCACTAATAGTCATTTTATAAATATTCTTTGTGTAAAAAAAGCAATAAAAATATTTTAGTATGGCTTTAATTATTTATTTCTTTATATATTCATTAAATTATTTAATTATTTGTTCATTTTTTTATTTTCTATAATATTATTTTCTATATATGGATCTCAATGCGTAGTCATCTCGTCAGTGAGACTCGTAATTGGCATCACTTTCCAAAATTTAAAAACTATTTTACAAATATCTCGTTAAAAATTTTTCGAAATATTTTAAATTTAGAAATATAAGATATATTTTATCAGTGATAGTTTTTGAAAAGCGATGCCAAGAAGTATAATCCAGTCTGAATCTTGCACTTGATTCCCTTTAATTATTTCAATCATATAGACTGGATTGTAGATATTAGTAAAATAAGTTAATAAATTATATTACTTAGATTAAGATCTTAAGCGCATTCCGCATCAAGATACACTCTCTTAACTTAAAATGAGAAATAAAAATTCTTAATTCTTGTAATTAATTCTTCTCTCTCACTTATATTCTCTTTTTTATTTTCATTATATTCGTCCATGTCGACTTTCCATTCCATTATTCGATAGTTATTCGATTCATTTCTTATTTTCTTTCTCGATTTATCCTTATTTTTAATTTTGTTGTTATTATTGTTTTTTTCATCGCTTATTTCAAGTCAATCATCAATTACATGTTATGCAATTGTGATAGCAAGAGGCATTGCTCTACTCTCAGTTAGTCAAGGATCCGCGCTTTGATTGATTAGTATTGGATCATAGTTTGGTCGTCTTCGTAATTCGGCTTCGATGATCAAGGATTTATCCTTTGCTTCTTGCTGAGTCGCCGGGACGTAAGTCGTTCCACTGCTACACCTCTGTCGTAACTCTCGACTGGTCACAACTGGCGAGTATCGTCCATTCATCGACTCTCGTAAGTCTGATGTGAGTCGTGATGACGACGATGATTCGGTGATTCCTTTTCTTTTTCTTTTTATCGATCGAATGTGTTTTCATTTCTTCTTCATTTTTTTCTGTTGACTTGCTATTTTTCTTTCAAATATTCGTGTTTTGAGCATTATTTTTAAATTAAATGTTAAATGATAGTATTTTAATGTTTTCGTTTTAACTGTTGGACGAGAGTGTATTTGATATAAGTATTAAAATAAATTTTAAATAAATAAATTGTAAATAAATTTTATACTTAGTATTAAGGTATTAGTATTAAAGTTTAGATTAAGATAGTTTATAAGATGGACGACGTGGGACAATAATAAACAACGTAGAATTTAATTTTTTATTATAATTTCAATTGTATTTTTAATTTATAATCATTATATTAATTATTATATAAAAACTGATTGTATTAATTATTAGAAATAATTTTTATATTAAAATAAAATAAAAATAAAATATAATTCTTTTATATTTCAGAATTTTTTAATGTATTTAAATTTTATATTAATTTCTTTTTTCATGTTGATATATGCTAATCTAATAATTTAATTAATTTTTTACTTCTCCAATTTATTTAATTTGTTTTTTTTTTTTTTGTTTAATGTTCTCCTAATTTTTCTGACTTTTCACCTTTATTTAATATTTATACATTTATTTTAATGTTTTGTCTTTATTTTTTTTTTAGGCGGATCTTAAAGCGTAGTCATCTTGTAATAAAATCTGATATTTATATCAATTTTCATAAATTATTCTTTGAAAAATTTTCTTTAAGAATTTTACAAAGACTAATTTCTAAGAAAAATTGATACTAAGTTAAGAACTACACAATACTAGCAATTCAATTTATTTATTTATATAAAATTTCTATATTAATATCCGCTATAGCATGTCTAAATTGAAACGAAAGATAAAAATATCAATTTTTTTACTCTTTTATTTGATTTCGATATCTATTATTCAAATATTTATTTTGAATATTTATTCTTTAAATTGTTTTCTCAATCCTTTCTAATTTATGATTATATTTATATTAAAATTTATCTCTTTTTAGAGAAAAAAAGAAAAAAAAGAAAAATAGTAAAAGAATAAAAGATAGTGATCGCCATTTCTTATTTTTAAAATTTATTTTTAGAAAGATGTCAAGAGATGGCGCTAATAATTCACTTTTACACTATATCTTCTTTTACTGTCTCTTATTCTTTCTTTTTATATTTTATTTGTGGCGTTGATATCAATATATTTTAATTTCATTTTACTCCATTCTTGTGTCTATTTATTTTATTATTTGTATTAGTTTCTTCTAATAACATTTTAGAACTTTAGAATAACACTTATAATGTCGATTTGTGATTAATTTTATTTCATTGTACAACTTATGGATTAGAATTTCAATAGAATCTATTCTATTCAATTGTTACATATCGTAAGTGATTTTAAAGAAATATTTTTGACGTTCAAAAAATTTTTTTTGCATTTCTAGTTATTTCTTGAAATAATATTTTTTTGATTATTAAAAATATCAAAATCTTTTTTTGAATTATTGATATTAATATCATGACAGTCAAATATTGTAATCTAATATAGTGAATCAGATTTGTTCATAGAAAATATTAACTTTTTAAAAATGTATCGGTTACTTGGTTTTCTTTCAATTCTTTTAAATCAGACGAGGTAAACACGTGATGATACTCGTATGCGTATGCGCAAAATATGTGATTAAAATAGTTAAGTTACGTATGTTATGGTTACTGTGATTTTAAAATATATATATTTCGTTTATGAATAACAACTCATAATAATTTATTTGCGATCTCTAGTAACTATCAATAAACGAATAGATGGAAGCGAAAGAAGAAAATTTTCCTGCTCAATGGGCAATTGATCTTCTTGAACCTACAGCATTAGATCAGTCAAACTATATTTTTAAATATTATTTAGCACCGATTGCTGGATTTGCGTGTGGCATTACACAAGTGACATTAAACAAAATGCAAAAAAAGCCTACATATACTAGTATGTTTGTGAATTACATTATTTTTATAATAAGTTAACATTAACCTAGTAATAATTACTTTGTCAGGATATTTTGAAATGTCATATTTTGAAATAATAGTGATAAATTCTATTTTTAAAATTATAAAATTATAAATAAAAATATTTATAAAAATTTATTTATAAAAATAAGATATTAAATGTACATTTTGACAAATATAAAAAATATTTTTTATATTTTTTTTGTTCTTTGCTATTTGTTAATTGCTATTACAAATAGCAATAACGAATATATCGTTAAAAATTATTATTATAATATATATATTTTAATTTTGATCAAATATGATTTATAATCTTTTAATTTATTAAAATTTTTTAATTTTAATAAGTTATTAATTATTAATCGTTAATTGTTTTTAAAAACAGGTTATTTATATTGATATTCTTTAAAGAAGTCTAATTTTTTTTTTTATATCATATTTTTTATATTTTTTATATCAATGTATATGATATTAATATATTAAAAATTAAATATTTAATTGCTAGATAAACCCTATATGTTACTTGGATTTTTGGGTGGTAATCTTTTTGGATATATTGTACATGCTATGTTTGACATAAAATCTGCAAGGAAAGATGCAATAATAAGAGATTATATAAGGCTTCATCCAGAATATTTTCCTAAACCAGGTAAAATTTTATTATAAAAATTTGTGTTATTAAATTAAAAATTACATTTATAAAAATTTATTTAATTTAATATTTTAGAATATAAAAAATATGCAGATATTCTTGAGCCATGGACTCCATGTCGTTAAAAAACTGTAATGTGTTCATTCTTATTATGTAGCATAATTTTTTCTATGAATAGTGAATAAAAAATGAAATATACTATTAAAACATGTTTATTTTTACTACTTATGTAAATTTTTCCTAAATATTTCCTTTTAAATTATAAGGAACAAAAAACAAATTTCAGAATTTTTTTAAAATTTTTGCATAAAAAATGATAAATTTATATTATCATATTTTTAAAACTTTCCCATCAAAAAAAAAATTTTTATTTTCTTTTCATAATGTGGAAGTTATTGTATTTTTTAATAAAAAATTTGTTTGGATGATTTTTAAAATGATTTTTAATATTTTTTTTTAATAAAAAATTTACATTTCATTCCTCTTTTTCTCTATATAAATAAAAATTAAATGAATTGAAAGAAGAATTTAAAATAAAAAATAATAAATTTAGCATTATTTTATAAAATATTGTTTATAGTTAAATAAAATAAAGTTAAATAAAATTTTTATAAATATATAAAAAAGAAATAAATTATTCATTATGTAAAAATTAAAGTTAATAAAATAGCTTTGTAATTTCAGTATATTTTAATTTGCAGTTCTGTTACAGGTATATTTTATTGCACGAGTACTTACATATTATCAAATTTATTAATATTTTGAAAATTTTTGAGGATATTTATATTTTTTTAGTTTTTTTTTTTTAGATTTTTTGTTTTTATAAATATATTGAACTGCATTTAAATTGAAAAATTTTTACATTTATCATATGTATTTTATATTTATATATTTTATTCATATAAACAACAACAAAAAGAATTAATTCTAATTATCATTCTAAGTTTTAAACATTTTTATTTTTTTTCAGGATTATAATTATCATTATATAATCCAGTTCCTTTAGAATCTCCTAACCAGGGATATTTATTAGGACACTCCCTACATGTTTCTAAGTACCTATGAACATATATTTTTTATTATTTAAGTTTAAAAATATCAGATATAACTTAATATATTTATTATATGTTATTTATTTACCTTGTAGTAGTAAAATTTGATTCTGTAGGTTTGAAATCTAAAGCACATTTATTTGGATTGTTACAAGGTGGTCCAGGAAGATTTTCTTTCCTTTTACATGACCATCCTTCAAAATTATTCAAAGATTTTATCGGTTTTGGATCAGTTATCCATGTTAATGCTTGAGTGGCTGTTACGAAGTATACATCAGGTCTGTAAATACAATTATTTTAATAATTTATAAAAATTTTCTAAAAACATTAAAATCTACAGATTATTTCTATATTTAAATATTTCTATTTTTTTTTATATTAAATATCCTTTTATTACAAGTATCTGGAATAATAAAAATATTTTTATATTAAATATATCTTTTCCTTATTTAATGTAAGTTTAATATAAAATTAATTGTTCATTATATTGTTTTTAATTCTTCTCTGTATATTATTTTTAAATAACAATGAAATCAAATATAATTTTATGATGTAAAGATTATTTATCACTTACAATGTTACTGCCCAATCAAGAAATTTTGATAGTCCACGTTCAAGTTCCTTTATTTGAAACCAATTAGTATGAAAAGGCATCATATATGGTGCTCTATTTTGTTCATAATAACGGTTAAAATCTTCTTGTAACCATTCAAAAACTTCTTCAGGATCATGATTATGAAGCACACATTGATCCAAGTAAGGACAATGTCCTCCTTCATAACTTTCAACATAATGTGCATTAAGTGGTAATTCCCATACCCCTAAAAATAAATGAAATATGTATTTTTCTTTTTAAAATGTTATGAATTTTATAACAAAATAAATAAAATTATATTTATTACCTGGAAATGATTTAGTAGGACATGTGCCTGCTTTACATTCATGTGGAATTTTATAATCAAGTGTATATGGCCAAATTGGTACTTTTAATGGAGAAATTCCAATACTACTATCATATATGTATCCAAAATCTTCCACTACTTTGTATTGAGTATTTCGACCTGGTTTTAAATAAGGAGCTCTCATACCCACAATTTCACTTATTGAAATATTGCTAAAGTGTTTAAGTATTTCTCGCATTCCTATCATTTCTCCAACCCATTCCTCATATCCTTTATCCTCTAATCCCTTTTGTAATCTATGCAATAAATACTATACATATAAACATCAATATATTTTTTAAAATTTCTTAAGAAAGTAACAAATTAAAAATAATTGATACAAAAATTGAATTGTATAAGATAATTTCTCTTTTTTTTTTCTTCTCTTTAAAATAAAAAGAAAATAACCAATATTTACGATATAGTTTCAGTAGCAATTTCATGTCCATCATGTGCTAAACTCTGAACCATATTATAATTACAATATTCATGAGAAATGAAGAATGTGCCTTTCAAAGGGCAATTATTTGGATTTAATCGGTCAGTAGCAAATATCTTTTGATAATGATCAAAATTATTATGATTTATTGCTCCATCAAATGTCATTATTATCATTTGTGGTGTCTGAAATAAAAAAATTTGCATTAAAAAATCTCCATACAAGTAACTATTAAGAACAATAAAAAAAAAAAGAATATGTACTTCATCTGGATGAAGACCACCAGGAATTATTGTACCATCTCTCGAGCAAAAACAATAAGGTAACTGACAGTTTGCAGGATCACATTTTTCTGCTAAATCAATTGGTGGTTCGGTGATGGGTGCTGGAGCTAGTATTAAAAATAAATTTTACATTAATATAAAATTAACAAAAGTTAACTCAGTTTATGATTATTAAAAAAAAAAAAATTCACTTGTAGCAATAGGTCCACAACGAGCTTCATTTTTAAAAGTGCAAAATTTACTAATGTCATCAAAATGTAATCCTGATGGACATCTGTTCAAATATGGATACCCGTCAACGCACTGTTGAAATTATATATAAAAATTTAATTGAAAATTATTCATATCATTTTATAATTAAATATTTATTATTATATTATTAAATTTAAGTATATTCACCTGATAAAATCTTCTACATGTTGCTGGGTCTGCAAAATTACCATTGCCTTGACCTTCAGGACATTTGAACTCTTCATCTTTTCTTTCTTCATCTTTCTTTGCATTTTTCTGCCCACAAACTAAAAATTTATATAATATTAATATTATCATAATAAATAGGATGAAAGTTCATAAACATTTAATATGATTTATTTTTTAAAATTCTGTATTACAGTTAAAATTAGTTCGAAAAGATCAATATAATCATGATCACAAAATTATTATGAATACAAAAAATAAATATTTATATTTATATTTTCAAAAAGATATTATAATTAAGCAACAATAAAATTCTCTGGAAAAATGCGTGTTTAATTAAAAAAAAAAAAAAAAATACACAAATAGTTTTATCAAAAAAAATTAAAATCTTATAAATTACCGAAAAAGAATCAAAAAGAGAAATATACAAAATAATATTTATAAAAATGAAAGTTGAAATATTAGGCATATTCATATATGTTAGATATATATATACGGACCAATAGCAAGATCAAGGTCCAACATTGACTTATAAATGTTAGGTAGTTGTCTTGAATATAAAATACTTATTTTTTGCTAACGATAAAATTTTATTCGTGTCATTCACAATACATTTTTCTCTTTAATAAAAAAGAATTAAATTTTGAATTTTTTTTTTATTAAATAAATAAGACTTCAAAAATTAAATTTTATTTAATCATTCGCTATTCTAAAATTATATTTAAGAAAATAAATTCTCTAATAAAATGCAAACTGTGGAATTTGAATCGAGTTTTTGAATCGAGTCTTTTAATCTTTTCTTTTAATCGTCTAGTTAGTAAAAACGTTGTCATTTACTATGTCGGCATTCTTGAAGACGTATTCAATAATCGTGCTAGGAATCTATAATTATAGAAGTGCTTTTTACAAACAAATTGAAAAAAATATGATCAAATGTAATGCTACTTCTACTTATCTTTAAAACGAAATTATATATTTGATAAATTATTGATTATATATTTGATAAATTTTTTTTATTCAAAGTATATTGTAAAGTTTATTTTTTTATTTTATAATGAGAATTTTAAAAAATTTTAAAAAATTTTCATTTAAATTAAATGCAATTCTTATAATTCATATTATATTATTATATTATCATATTATCATATATATTATCATATTATATAAATTTCGATATTCATTGTATTTAATTTTTTGCATCATACATATATTTTACATTATTTATATTATTTATATCGAAAAAACGAATCGTAAAATTCAAGGAAAAATAGTTGAACATATTTAAAGTGAAAGAAAAAGTAAATAAGTAGCTATGATCGAGTCAACGAATGAGGAAATTACGTGTAGTCAGGCATTTAATTCAACGAAGGAAGATTCGTATTCGAACACATTGAAATCTTGTGCAGATGAACTGTCAGGAGAAAGTAGTATTCCAGGAAGATCTTAGATCTACGATTTTATGATAAATATAAGCATTAAATGCACGTTATTTAGTTTATTTAGGCATGAACAATTTTAACATAACAAATTTTGATTTTATTTTGTTACATTTCGTATTAATATATCTGAACAATGTCGATTACACTTGGAATATTTTATTTCAAGAATTCACAATATATTTATTCAAAAAACATCATAGCTATTTAATTTTTAAATGCAAAATTTCATTGATAACTATATTTATTTTATTTTATTTCGATTTATGTCGATATATTTCGATATTATTAATATTATTATAGTATATATCGACTGTCGTCGCGATGCATCGTATGTCTTTCCAATACAAGTATTAAAATTTTTTCTACAAAGTTGCCCATCGAACATGCATATTTATAAAAGTTAATCATCTTCAGAACAGGTTATATATACATATATATACATAGGAACGAGTTTCACGTGTGCAGATGCCAAAAAGCATCGGATTTAGCAGTTAAGTGGAAAGTGAAGGTACTGCTCTGGCAATGACGTTGTGGTAAATCGTTCAGGTGCAAGATTTCCATCGGCCATGGTACACCCATACTGTCACAAATATACGGTACACCATATACGTAAACGTTGAACTTATGTAAACAGCAGTGAAATCACCGACCGGGAACCTAATTTAATGGCGCTTCTCCGGTGTCGGCATGTTGGTTGGTTCTTTGCTTCCTCTGACTTCTTGACTTTTATCTGTGTCAACTTTATTTACACCGTGACAATACAAGAAATTTTTAACATTTCATGGAAATCTTATTTATCGTAAAAATATTTACATACCAGCGCGCATCTTATGAACTCTCAAATTCTCTCAAGATTCTTATGAATTTTCTTTAAAACAAATTCAATATTAACTAGAAATTTTTATCATTTTTAACATAAAGAAAATGTTTCATATGCATAACTAAAATTTAACTTATTTTCTGAAAATCAATTTCAAAAATCATAATTATAATTATAATTTAATATCATTAAATATTCTACTTTTTGATTATATCTCGTTAAGATACTTTTATAAATAAAAATAAATGAACGTCTAATGATTTTTTAAATTAAATTAATATATATATTATATTATTAATTTATTATTATCATATCATTATTATATCAATATTATATCTTTATTATATCTTTATTATTTATCATAATAATATTAAATTGTCCTTTTTTTTTTATTATATATCTTTTTTATTATATATCTTATTTATAACTTTTTAATTTTTTATTTATGATACTAGATTTATATATTTCTTTTTTATTTATAAAATACATTAACATATTTTGACTAAAAAATTTTGAAATATCAGGTATATTAAATAAAGAAGTAACGGAATTTCTATTAGAATATAATGATTATTCTTGAATGTATAGTTAATATAAATAATTTTATTCAATTTGTTTGATTTTAAAAATTGTATTAGATATATAATTTATTAATAAAATATTAATAAAATCTTTCGAAAGGTCAAGAAATCTTGAATTCGATTAATAAGATTGACAATGTCATATATATATATTATAAATAATATATTGTGATGTTTTATATTGTGATATCCAAAATTAATATTAATTTTCAATTATTTATTTTCAATGAATTTGTTACTAAATAATTGCATACTTTAAATATTAAAATTATTATTTTCATTTAATTCTCTTCTTTTGTTAGAATACTATAAGATTTTTACCGTGAAATTGCAAATTATTAATTCTAAAATATTAATTCTAAGAGAATGTCCACAGAAGGTTATTCTTTTATTGCATCGACATTACATTTCTAATATATCTGAGCAACTATACTGATTGATTCGATTATTTTAGTAATTAAAAGATTTTTCAAAATGAGAGATGTGAATGATCAAAATTTCAATTTGTATTTAATATTTAAAAATTGAAAAATATAAAAACAAGAATATATGATAGAATCAAACTTGTTCATTCCTTTTTTAAAATTGATTGCAATTCAAAAACCTGCTCAAGGCAAACAAGAATAATTCACAAGTATATAAATTTCTTATACATATCCGTGCAATCTTAAAAATTTATTATCAAGCAATTATTGACAGATCTTAAACCACAAAATTTTTCTTAATGATGAAAAATCACTATAGGAGGAGCTAGAAGTTTTATATTGTTCGACGGATTTGATCTCTCATTCGATTTCTCTTTGAAACAAGCAGCTATATTTTCGTACCTGAAACAATGATGAACACGACGACGTATAGCAATAATTGATTTTTTTTCGACATCATTCTTCACGAAAAATTGCTTTTTTTGAATTCTCTTCTCTTAAAGATCGATTCAATTTACACAGCACTTGCATCCGAAAGTAAATTTCTGCGAACACACTCGTCATCGACGTACACTAAAAGAAAGTGTCGCGACACTGTTGCTCAGGATTTACCAGCAATGGTGTCTGCCATGGACTACGGGGACCAGACGGTAAGAACCATTCTTAGCTCATTGGCTGACCACTTTCTACCACCGTCTCGTTCCTTCGAGAAATCTTTGCTTTTATTCGCCTTTATACTATTCCGTGGTTTCGTGTCTGCAAGTTCAGATTTTTGACGATTTTTCAAAAATTTTTCGAATGATCTCGAGGCGAATTTCTTGAAAATTTTTTTTTATTTTTTTCTTTATTAAAAATTTATTAGTTTTATTACTGTAAACTATTCATGAAAATTAAAAGTTTTAGAAGAAAAATTATAATTATTTAATTAATTATAATTTAAATATTATAACATTTTTTTATGATTTATTTTTATATTTCTTAAAATCTTATCTTTATTTATATTATATTATATAATTTTATAAACATAGATACATGAAGAATATATACACAATAGTACATAACATATAAATAAATTAAAATTTGATAATAATAATGATAATGATAAAAATAATGCTTAAAAATGGAATAAAGACAAAAAATATTATTTATTAAAAATAGTAATAAACAATTATATTTTAAAACTTTTAATTAATATATAAAAAATTACAGATAAAAAATTTCTTACTATAATATATTAAATATTTGAAAAATATATAAATATATATTTTATTATTATATATACAATGAAAAATATATAATATATAATTTATAATTCAATTTTAGTTATTTGTGGTTTCTTTTTTTGCTTTTCTTTTTTTGCTAATTTGCTTTTTTTTATTTTTCCGTTATTTTCTTTCTGAAGATTAGTAGAGTGCCAGTAAGGATTAAAATATCCTTGTTTGCGTTTTATCACATTTAATTCTTGAGATGCTAAATGAATTTTAGTAATTGTTTCCGAATCTAATAAATATTTCGTTCGATACGTGAAATTTAAAGACCAATTTACGATTGAATTCCATTTTTGTTGTGTTTTAAGTATACGATGAACAATATGAGGAAAATGAAGAAGAATATCTCCAAAAAATGCTGTATTTTCTAATGTAGTAGATATTGCTAAAAAGAAAAATATATAATTTTTTAATTTTGCAAAAACTTTTTTTATCCTTAAATATCTTTAATATATTTAAATATATTATCAATAAAAAAAATTACCATTTTGTATGCTAATATTTTGCGGCAAAGACCTATTATCTGGATTAAAACCGCCACTTTCGATTAGTATTTTACTTGCTTCGATTACATCAATCATCTTTTCACCGAGAATTGTGATCATTTTGTACAAATGTTCATAATTATCTATTTTTTGAAGACGTTTGATAGCTTCGGTATGTTCCTTGCGTTGATATTCAAATGATTTTTTGACTAATAAAATTTTAGTTAAGGTATATTTACAAAATTAAGTAATGAAACAATGAAAAGGAGATAATATATTATACTTGCATATATTTTATATTATAAATAAATAATATATAACAATTTTATATGTTATATATAATTATATATAACATATAAAATATTTATATAGATCCATACTTACAATATCAATATATTATTGAAATAAGAAAAATAAAAAACAACAAATATAATACAATAAATATTTTTAATGGATACATAATTCTTCGAATACTTTAATTTGAGATGAATTATTATGTGGATTCTTGCTAATTTGTTGCTTTTCTATAGTTGAAGAAATATCTTGCGCATGTGCAATATATGTCAACATTGACACGACTACAATATAAATGAGAACGCGTGGCATTTTATCGAATAAAAAACTGTTTGAATATAAACGACGTAACAATAAAATACTCATATTGAGACAAGAAATAGTTTTTAATTATTAGTGATCTTCATATTTTATCAAGAACAATTATATAATCTTAACCAATATTTAATTGAAATAAAATCACAAGTTTACAAATGCGACATTATAATAGTGCTGCCACCTATTAACTTTAATATATCAAATGTGTCAACGTTAGTATCGAAATTTTCGAAAATAGTTAAAAGATATGCAAACACATTATAATTATGTGACAATAATTTAAATCATGATGTATGTATGTATCTTTTTAGATTTTTTTATTAACATCATTCTTAAAAAAAACCAAATTGCATTAACTTCCTGTACATATAATAATAGTGCAATATTTAAGATATTAAGAAAATATTGAAAATTTAATTCAAATAACATACATATGGCATAATGATTTGATCTACTATGACAATATTTGCATTTGATATCCAAATAATTTTATAATTCGAGTTACATATCCACAACAAATATGGCAGCGACAGATGATACAAAACTCGATGTAAGTATAAGTATTTATGTGATACTGTATATTAGACATGCGATATTTTTTATTTTTTTTTAAATACATTTGCTTTTATGATTTTTAAATGTTTTTAATTTTATATAATTAATTTTTTAATAAAAATATTGAACATAATAAGTTTTTCATATATATATAGTAAATGAATAATAATAAACAAATAGTAATATTAACATATAGTAATATTAATATATTTTAATTTTAAGTTTAAAGTTACAATGGAATATGCTGATCCTCAGAATATTGAAGGTGAATTAACAGTAGGAGCCAAACAAAAATCAAATCTTGGAGAACCTGAATTTAATACTTTAGATGAACCAATCAGAGATACAATTGTAAGTAAAAAAAAATTTTTTATATAATATTGTTTGAGCATGTGAAAATCTTTTTATCATAAATTTAAAAAATATATCAATTCATTAATTATTATTTGTTTTAAAATAATACTATTTTTATTTATTATATTTATATTTAATTTTTTCATTATATATTTAATATAAATTACTTATATTTTTTTACTATTTTTACTATTACTTATACTTTTTTAAATTACAGCTCAGGGATGTTCGGGCAGTGGGTAAAAAATTTTATCATGTTTTATATCCTAAAGAAAAAAAAAGCTTATTGAAAGAATGTAAGTTTTTAAAAATATATTTATATTATAAATTATTATTTCATTTTTAACCAACAAAAATATTAAAAATATTTTTAATTTCAGGGGATCTTTGGGGACCATTAGTATTATGTACATTTATGGCAATGTATGTTCAATATTTGTACTATGTTCTAAATATTTTATTTTATAATTATCATAAATTTTTCATTATTTTAGGATATTGCAAGGTTCTTCCGATACAGCAAATAATTTTAATGATGGAGGACCAGAATTTGCAGAGGTTTTTGTAATTGTATGGATTGGTTCCATAGTTGTTACTTTAAATTGCAAATTATTAGGTGGCAATATGTAAGTATTAATAATTATAATGTTACATGAATTTTATGATATAAATTTGTAGAAATTATTAAAGTATTGATAATTTTTTTATTATTTGAAAAACAAATTTATTTTGAAATTCTTTTATTTCATAAATTTAAAATGTTATAATAAAAAAATGAAAGCAAAAGAAATTTATTCTATATTTTCTACATTATATTTATCATATTTAAAGATATTTAAATCTAAAAGATATTTTAATATATTTATTATAGATCCTTCTTCCAAAGTATTTGTGTCTTAGGATATTGCTTGTTGCCAACTGCCATTGCTTTAATTTTATGTAGAATTATATTAATCACAGAGCAGACTACTTTCTTATTTATTCTAAGATTCATTATTACTATGATTGGATTTATGTGGGCAACATATGGTTAGTATAAGTTTGTTAAATTTAACACATAAATTTTTATTATATTTTTAAATCTGTAAATTGCAAATATGATTTGTATATATTTTAGCATCAATGGTATTTCTTGGTGACAGTCAACCAGTAGGAAGAAAAGCTTTAGCTGTATATCCAATATTTTTATTCTATTTTGTAATTTCATGGTTAGTTATATCTCATACTACATAAAATAAAATATAAAATAATTATAACAAGAAGACTGTACATTTTTTCATATTTATGCATAAAATAAAATAAAAAATTGAAAATCTAGGAAAGCTTTAAAAAAAATTCATATATACATTATATATCAAGAATTGTAGATAAAAATTATTATTACATATTAGTTATTATTATGTATTTTAGAAATTCATATTAGGAAATATAAATTTATATGTCAATTATTTAATTATATATAAATATATATATAATATTAATTTAAGGATAAAATAACAAATAATGATTAAATAAATTATAATCAGATTGTTATATATTTATACATAAATTTGATAAACAAAAATATCTACAAAATACAAATGAAAATTTTTATTTCATTCATTTTAAACTATGATTGACTATGTATAATGTACAGAGAAAATATAATTATCAAATATTTTTATTATAATTAAATTATTATTAACTATTTTTAATTATATTATAATTACATTCCTATTAAAATATTCATTTTTTAGTCATTTAAAAATATTAAATGAAGCAGTATTAGATCGTGAGATTTATACTTTTTACATACATATATATTATGTACGTAATATTAATTGTAAAATTAAAATCAAATATCAATAAAATAATACATTTTACATGATATAAATAAATTTCTATTTTTTCTATTCACACATGTGAAAAATATCTCTCTAATTTGTTCAGAAGAGTTTTACTATCATAATGATTAGGATATGTATTTAAAGATTTCTTTATAGCAATGTAACTTGTTTGAAGATCTCCAATCTATAAAATTTTTAAAACAATAAAAGTATAATACTATATTAATATAATATATTATTACAATATACAATTATAATACCTCGTAAGCTAAATAAGCACTATTAAAATGAGGCTCATGAATAAAGTTAGCAATATTAGCAGCAGCATGAAAATACGTTCTTGCTGCTGTTATATTTCCATTTCGAATTTGTATAACTCCAAGATTATTATATGCTAATGCATGCCTATTGTCATTAATGATAGCTAATTTTAGACATTCTTCTGCCATCATTATATCACCTACTGTCTAAAGTATTTGATAATTAATAATAAAGTCTATATATAATAGAAAATTTTTAATCAAACTTTTACTAAAAAAATAATTTAAAATATTATTCATATAATTAAATGTTAAAAAAAAATAATATACATACAATAGCAATGTGAGAAATATTATACCATATATCTGCTATATTTTCATCAGTTGAAAGAGTAATTGCTCTTTCAAAACAAGATATAACATGATCATATTGCTGAGCATAAAAACAACATAGTCCAAGATTATTAAATAATTCGGCATTGTACACTCCCATTTGTAATAATCGTCTACTCAGATAAATAAAAAATTGATTTCAATTATATATTTACTTATTACATCTATATTTGTATTTACCTATAATATCGCAAAGCTAATTCAGGTTGGTCATTATAAAAATGATATATTCCGATACTAGCTATTGCTTCTGTATGAGAGGCATCTTCTTGAGCAATTATTTTATAATATTTTAATGACATACTCATATTATTTAATCCATCAAATATCCGTCCCATTTCCGTAAGAATATTCACATCATTATTAAAATATTCAAGACCTTTTTTACATGTATCTAAAGCTGCCAATGGTTGATCAAGTTTAATGTAAATTCTGATTAATCGTAAGATCACTTCAATAGTTTTAAAATCTCTCAGTGCTGATTTAAATTGTTGTTCTGCATCTCTAATCATTCCTAAACTATAATAACATTTACCAAGTTGTACTTTCCACCACCAATCTTTATATTGACAAATTTTTGTTGCTTGTACTGCTAAATCTAATGCCTACATGTGTTATAATTAATTAAAATAAAAATATAATAATAATTAATAAAAATTATAGAATAAATATTAATGTTTTTTATTAATTACAAATATTGAATAATATGAATTTACTTACGTATCTTATATCATGTTCGTAATAATATATATATTCAAATAATGATTTAGCAATATTTGGTTGATTAGCATATTTAGAAATATTTAAACGTGATAGTTGTATAAACGGTCTTCCTGGTTCTGTTAACATGGATGCTGTACCTAATCTATCATAATATATTTAAATTAATTTTAAATAGATAAGTATAATAATAAATAAAATGAAAATTTATTAATTAAAATCATATTATTTAGTAATGCAAATAATTATACCTAATATTTCGGCTAGAATTTGCAGTAATTGGTCTAGCTGTCATAGCAACTCTGGGTGTCCTTAAAGTTTGCTCAATTGATTGAGATATAGCAGATTGAGTAGCTGGTCGTATAATACCAGTAAGTGGTCTACCTTTGAAGAGATATTATATTTTTATGTTAAAATTCTATATTTAAATTTCTTTTTAATTATGTAATATTATAATTATTTAATATTATTTTAAATTTTCAAAAATTAACCTGATTGAGTTTTGGGCCGAAGATATTGTCCTGTGAAAGAAGTACCAGGATTTTTTAAAGATGTTCCTGGTCTAGGCATAGAAGATATTGTATAATTATCTAATAAACTTTCAGCAATTCCTTCTTCTTCTCCTTCTATATCATCTATATATACTTGTAATGTTAAGGCACGCATTTTTAAGATCCATGCAGTCTATAATAAAGATCTATAAAAATATAAATTATTAAATAAAATAGATATTAAATGTACTTATACCTGATCAAGAGGATTTTTTTTTAATAAATCTGTACATATTATTGTACATTCTTCATATTTTCCTCTACTGAATAGGCTTAAAGCTTTAAATAATTCCATGATTTAATAAAAAGATTAATAAAAAAGACTGATTATAAAAATATCAATTTTTGAAAAAAATGTATATTTTAAAAAAAAACATATTTTATACGAACAAAATATATTTAAATATACAATAGAATGCAAGCGAATTTTCCATGCAAGAAAATATTGATTATCTTATAACTCTGTTTATAGATTAGGGAAACAAAGTATATCATTTTTTATATTTTATCTAAACATATTTAGGATTAATATTATATATTATATTATATATTATATAGAAAATAATTAATTTGTGCTATTTTGCGATTGAATTATTTTATATTTTTTTATGCATTAATAAAATATTTATTTTTTCATTTGTAAAGTAATTTTTATTTACTTGTTTTATATTATTTTTTGTATTTAAATAATATTATTTATTGATTCATATTGATAAACATTATTTTTTCAAATAACGATATCATTTTTATATATGTAAATGAATATTATTTAAAAAGTAACAAAGTACTATCTTATACATTCGTTTTATGTATGTCAAAATTTGACAAAAATGTTTGACAAATCTATTTGTCATATTATCTTTATTTATATTATATACAACTGATAATAGATTATAATCTATAATTCATATAATTACAAAAATGGAATATTTTGATAATAATGCTTACAATAATAATATCTTTGATAATACCTTTGATGTCGATAATA
This sequence comes from Apis laboriosa, assembly GCF_014066325.1. Lineage (NCBI taxonomy): Eukaryota > Metazoa > Arthropoda > Insecta > Hymenoptera > Apidae > Apis > Apis laboriosa. The sequence goes on from NW_025224135.1 coordinate 2,187,902, forward strand.
ATAGGTTAGTAAAAATAATAATGTTTGAAATATTTCATAAAATTAATTCATTATTGTATAATCCATTTTTTTTTATTTAGCATTCAAAAAGCTTTTATAGATTTTTTTGAAACGAAAAGTATACAAGAACAATGCACAGAAGAATCTTTAATTCAACTGCACGAAGCATTTTTGGTATTTACAAATTTAAAAAATTTAAATTTTATTTAATATTTTTAAAAACTTTCAAAAATAAACTAATAAAATTATAATTAATATAACATAAAAAAATTAAATTGCTAAAATTTATATTTTTATTATTTATATATTTAATATAATAATTTTCATTTTTCATTATGAATGTATAGACTTCACCAAATGAAGAAATGAATATTGATCAGTTATATGATGCGTTTGAAAATATATTGCATATTAAAATGCCAGAAGATGAATTTAAAATCTTATTTAGAAAAGTAATAATGAAGATTTATTATTTTATCTTTATGTTTTTTATTAACATACATAATTTTTCTTTTTTATTAATAATAGATGAACTTAAAAAGAGATGGAAATATTACATGGAATGAATTTATTTCTTATTTATTAGTAGAATTCCAGAAAAAAGATATTTCATTACAATTGCGAATATTGAAACTTCCTATAACTGGTATTCCTCAACTCTTGAAATCATATCATCGTACAGCTATACACAAAATTATGTTTTATCCCGAAATATTACCTGTATAAGTATATTTATATTTAATTTATATTCACAATATAAATTGTACAATATAAATTTATATTTACAAATAGAGAAAGAATAACTATATTGCATATATATATAAATTAAAAAATTTATAAGAAGAGAAAGACTATGATATAAAAAACAAAAATTTGATTAATATATTTCTTCTAATAAATATTTACTTATTATATAACATATTTATTCTTAATAATAATATTATATTGTTATTAATTATTAAAAAATAATTCTATGCGTATACTTAGGACAGGACTACAAGTTTTCATAGAGGATCTTATTTGACTGTGACCAAGGAAGGAATTATAAATTATTGGTCGTTAGATTTAAAATACGAACGTAGTGCAAAATCTGTAAATCGTTAGTAATTTTATTCTGCATTTTTTTTCTATATACATCTATGTTAATTTTTCAAATGTTTTCCAGCATCTTTAAAAGTTCAACAAACTTTAATAACTGATATGATAGTAATGCCTGATATACAAATAGTATGTACGAGTTCTACCGAATACGATTTAAGATTTTACGATACAGAGGCAAAAAAGTTTGATCTTCGAATAATGGTTGGTTATATTTTTCTAAATAAATATTAATTTTGATTTTTACATAAATTCATTATTTATAAACAAAATTTTAAAAAATACATATTAAAAATTTTACAATCAGATAACAGGATTGGAAAATGCAGTTATTTGTATGGCTTATTACTTTAGTAAAAATATCAAAGAGGAATCACATTTTGTATTTGGAGATATGAGTGGATCTGTTAAAATCATAATTTTTAATCCATTAGACAAAGGACCATTTAAACATGATCCTCAACGTGATACGTTATTCATTCGTTACGATTCTGTACTTAAGGCAAATAATTTACTTTAGAATTTTTAAAATTTTAATATCCTCCGTAATGTTCTACTTCTTCATTAATTACACTGTAGTATTCTTGAGTCCATTGGGTCATTCATTTTATTAAAATTTTTTCAATATTCTTATTTCAAAAATTCTAAAAAAAATTAGAATTCTAATATTCTCTACTTTTTATTCAATAAATTTATTATTAATTATTGAAAACTTTCTTCATAATATAATAAAATGATAGAAATAATAATTAAAATATTCAAATGAAAAATTTCGTTCATATTTATGGATTCAAGTAATAACAATATATATATATATATATTTTGTTTTTAAAAAACTTTTCTGAAAATTTATGAAAGAAATTTAAATTTATTATTAAATATGATTAGATTCTATATATATATATATTATGTATATAAATTAATATATTTTAATTAGTTAAAATCTACATTATAGGGCGAATTGAAAGGAATCAGAATTTTAGAATTTAAAAATGTTCATACAAATTGGGTGAAACAAGTAGCCTATTACGGAACTTTAAGATCTTTTATATCTAGTAGTAGATGTAGTACTTGTTCTTTGTTAATAAGCGATCTTACAAAGACTAAAACTCAATATAAATTTAAAGTTAACATGGGTATATCTTGCTTCATTTTTTGCGAAGGTATATATAGCTATAAAAAAAAGTTTTTATTCGTTTATTTATATATATATATATATATATATTTTTAAACATTTATCTATTTAGAAATTCAATTATTAGTAACTGGTGGACCAGATTGCATAGTTCGAATTTGGAATCCCTATGTAACAAGAAGACCAAATTCTATATTTCAAGGTCATCGCGCAGGTATTTGCGCCTTAGTTGTTCAAGACGGTAAACGCGTATATTCTCTATCAAAAGATAGATGTATCAAAGTGTGGGATATATTAGCTCAGTCTTGTATTCAGGTTTTAATAATAACAATAATATTAATACATTAATACATTACAATTATTAAAATATTTGTACTTAATTTTTTCTATTTGTTAAGTATAATTAATATTTATTGATGCAAATATAATTTTTATTTGGACCAATTAGCATGTTTTATATTTAAAAAAGAAATATTTAATTCATAATTAAAAAAATAAAACATTTAATTGATTTATCTAATAAAAATTTTATATTCATTAACTATTTTGATAGAAATTATTACTTACAATTCAGGAAGTACAAATATTTTTAAAAGAAATATTCTATATGAATATTCTACAAAATATTTTTATCAAAGATATTTCTGTTAATTTTATTTACAGAAATAGAATAATATTAATTAAATAATAATATAAAATTTAATTATTTTACATAGACATATAATGGTCTTCCTACTGAATTAGGGGAACATACAACAATGACTATAGTGTATAATACATTAAATCGCAAAATGATCGTTGCTGGTGCAATAATTGCAATAATTGTTTGTGATCCTAAAGTTGATGAAGAAGTATCTGATGGCTTTACACATACAAAATCTGTCTCTTGTGTTTTATATAATCATCTCTACAAAGTGGTAATTCATATTCTTTGTAATCTCTATATCAGAAATTAGATTATTTTGTTTAATCATTTATACAAAAACTTAGGTAGTTTCAACTGGATTAGATTCTTGTATAATAATTTGGGATCCATGGCTTGGAAATCGCTTATTTTTAGTAACACATGCACATAGCAGATTTTTATATGGCCAGTTTCATGACATTGAAATTACTGCTGCATGTTTTGATGAGTCTGAACAATTACTAGTGACAGGTGCTCGAGATGGAACATTAAAAATATGGCATTTTAATACTGGTACTTGTTTACGAAATATGGAACTTGAAACTCAATGGTATATTTTTATTATATTATATTATTTTTTTCTATTAAGAGTTGCTCTAGCCACTTTTGTTATTTATTACTAAGTAATATAATATCAAAATATTTCTTATATGTTTATTTCATTATTCTATATAGTGAAGTAACAAGTTTAGTTTGGTTGGAAAATCGAATTTTATGCAGTAGTTGGAACCATCAAGTTGTAGAATTCGCAATTTCTGATGCATATATCTATAAAAAACATTGGGGGCTAATTCATACTGATGATATTCTTTGTTCAGCTATGTGGTATCCTCAGGTATTGGCTACAGCAACTTTTAATGGAGAGATAATTCTTTGGAGATTAGAAACAGGCCAACCATATCGGAAATATAAAGTTAACGAACCAATGGCTCGGTAAGATCTGAAAGATTAAAAATATTAAAATGAAATGAAGATATAAATAATAAATAATAAATTTAAAATTTTTTAAAAACAATATATTATAAAAAATAAATTTGAATTAATTAATGTTACATAGATTTAGAATAAAATATCTACAAAATGATAAAACAAATGAAAAAAATAAATCTGAAGAAATTACAAAAGAATTCATTTCGTTACAAAGGTATTCTATATACCATTATTATATTTTTGTAAAAAAAATTTGAATCACAATTACAATCATTTGTTAATAGTCAATATGAAACAGTTTCTAAACATCAAGAATCTGCATTGAATATTACACGAATTGTTGCTGTTCGATCTATGATATTTTTAAATGCTCGATCAGTTAAACCTGATGTTGGAACATTATTAGTTTCTCTTGATTCCGGTTTAATACAAGTATGGACTCATCATCCGGCTGGAGGATTTTTAGAAGCTTTTTCAGTTATTCATATTGTACGTGATTGTGCATTAGCATTAGCAACTGATCCTGAAAATCATTTTCTTGTAACAGGTAAAAAAAAAATTTTCTCATTTTTATTACTTCTAATTAATTGTTAAAAATTATTTTTATATATAATGCAATATTTAATTAATACAAAATTTATTATATTTTAAATTTATATATTATTAAATTTATTATAATTTAGGACATTGTGCTGGATATATTAAAGTTTGGTATCTTGCAAATTATTTGGTATCAGATCCTCCTGAGATAAATATGATTCATTTACGGTTAGAATTTCCATTTTTATGGAAAGATAGATTTTTGGGCAGAGCAAAAAGAGCTGTAAAAGATCAACCTTTACCACTTTTACTTTCATCTGTACGTGGTCATTTAAAATCTATTACATCTGTACAAATAATTCCAGATGCACGCATTATTATTAGGTAAAAATAAGATTTTTTTTAAATTAATGTAATATTTTATTGTAATATTATCATTTTCACTAATATAATTAATGTTTTGTCTCACTTATTTTCAAAAGCTTTTTTTTTAATGTATTTTTATTCAAATATATTCATAAATATTTCGTTCGAGATAGAAATGACTTTCCTTGTGATTTATTGTAACTTCTTGATTCCAAATGTTACATTAACTCGGAAATCAATATAAATATTAATATAACTTATTTTATGAACTTTAAAATTTTTTTTATGCACATTTATGTTATAATATTATAACAATTATTCATATAAAAAAAATTTTTTTTTGAATATATCTTTTTTTAGTTTTTTCTTCGATAATAAATTTTAACAAATTTTATTTAATTATGAATTTTCAATTCATAATTTTTCCAAAAAAATTGTTAAATATTCAAAATAATCTTTATTAAATTTTTTTTATTTAAATTTATTATTAAATTTTATCATTAAAACAATATAAAATTCATGCTATTCTTTTTGCTAATCTTATTAATCTTTGCTAAGCGCTAGTACAGATCATTCTGTACGTTTGTGGACATTTGGCGGACGTTACATTTCAACTTTTGGAACATTTAAACCTTGGTCACCGATTTTACCAATGATTCCAACTTATCAGTATTTTAAAGATTACAGATTACCACCAGATATTAAAAAAGTTGCTAGTTCTACTACATTAAAAGTAATTAATGTTTTTTGCAACTATTATCAATAAAAAGAATGTTTATTAATTATTAACTTACTATTATGTAAATATAAAAAGGTTCTTGAAGGAGGAATTATTAGCCAAATAACTGATTCTGATATATCAAAAACAGCTTTTAAAACAGATTATATTATGATCAATGGACAAAGACTTACTATTAGCATGATGGATAGAGCAACATTAATGTTGCTTATAGATTATCCAATTTTAGACACTTCTTTACCATATGTAAATATTTTTATATTTAATATAATTTTGTCTATTACAAAAATAATATTACATTAAAAATATTAAATATTATACATAATTCATAAAGAAAATAATGTTACAGATACCTATATATACACACTTAAGATTAAGACCTTTGGAAATCATTCAACCACCAAAATTACCAGCATTACTACAAAGAGTAACGTAAGCTATTTAATTAATTATTTATTAAATTTATTTTTATTTTTATAAATTGATAATTGTGTCAATGATTTGTTCCAATTATTATTAATAATAGTTTATATAAATTATTATGTCTTATATAAACTATATATATATTATATATATGTATATATAAATTTAAATACATACTTGTAATATTTTTTTTTTTAGTAAATAAACGTAATCACTGTCGTAAAATCACTACACGTAAAAAAGAAAATATTTTGAAATATCATCAAAATAAAAGGTAATATCGCATTAATATTTCACTTTAATAAATTTTTTATTACAAAAAAAAAAAAAAAAAAGATTCATTGGTTATAAATATAATAAACTTCGATCAAATAAATGAATAAAATCTTCTTTTTGTTAAAAAGTTATATGAATATGATTATTTATTACTTATTATTGATTAACTGTATGATAATTCTTTTTTTTGCCAATCTTAACATAATAAAAATGATACATATAGATAAAAAAGAATAGTAAAATTTGATCAATATAGAAATAACATTCATTGATTAGCTTAAAAATTAACAAATGGAATGATATTACATATATTGATATATCAAAAAAATATATATTATTTTTCAATGATAGTTACGATGTAATATTTTTTCTATATTACATATACAAAATATAACAAGTACTTCTGTAAGGCACAAATTGAAATCAATAATATTTGACTTAATAAATTATACCTTTCATTCAGTTTCCATCATGGAATAACGTGGAGGTGTCTTCCAGATTGCACTGGATGTACGTTTTAATTTATTTCTATCTATACCATGAAACAGTTGAGTCAAATCTGGTGTGCACTTTCTGGTATCAAAGAATTTAAAAATTGCTCTCTCCGGAATATATCGTTGTATTGCAAGTTGAGTTTTACGTATTTGCGCTAAAAATAATAAGAATTCAAATGTATAAAAAATTCATATTTGTTTATCTTATTTGATAATTATAAAAGTGAATATATTCAAATTAAAACTAAAGCTGCAAAACTAAAGCTAGATTATTTTAAAAATTTATACTTATTTATTAACAATATCATAAAAATATAATAACAATTATTGAAACTTTTATTAATAGGTATGTAAAATAACCAAAATTTTTATTTTTATTTAAACAAAATATACTTACATTGCGCCCAGTATGGAATTATATGCTTTGGTTTAGTTTCATCATCTGAATCATCATCGTCAGGTTCACTATCCAAAATGTAAGTTGTTGGTCCATTATACTTAGATCCGTATTTTGTCTAATATATTAAATTAAGAATAAATTGTATTTTTGTAAAAACAATAAAACAAACAAAAAACATTTTATTAATTTAATAATTTTACTTGTGCAATTTGATTTTTAGCTTTCATTGCTTCAATCGCAACTTGTTGTTGAGTTCTTAATTCAGCTTCTTTTCGTCTTTCAGCTTCCTGTTCTCGGCGTCTTTGCTCAGCTAATATACGTTCTGCTTCTTCTTGTTCTTGTAAACGTTGCAAACGAAGTTGTTCTTCTTGTTTTCTCCTTTCTTCTTTCTCCTGAAAAAATAATATAATTATAATTAGATTTTCTGAATATATAAAAATCAATATTTTTATTTATTTTTTGTTCATATTTATTTTGTAAATTATTAATTTTATACCTGAGCTCGTTGTAATTGAGCCAAACGTTTCTTTTCCATTTCTTCTCGTTGTTTCTCTTGCAATTGTTGCGCTAAACGTGCTTTTTCTTCTCTTTCTTTTTCAGCTTTTTGACGTTTTTCCATATCTTGTTTTTCTTTTGCTTCTCTTGCTAATTTATTTCTTAATTCTTTTTCTTGTCTTTTCCTTTATATTTCATATATTATTATATATATTTGATACATTTTTCAGTAATATGTATTAGTTTAAAAATGAATATATTTTACCTTCTTTTTTCTTCAGTTTGAAGTCTCAATGCCTCTTCTCGTTTTTTTCTTGCATCCTCTTCATTTAATTTTCGCTTCTTTTCATCTATTTTATCTAATGAATTACGTTTATTGACTGATTTTGGAGCTTGAATTAAAGATTCCACCGATGTAATAATATTTGAACGCACAGCACTTAAAGGCTTATTATTCTAAAATTAAAATATTACTTTTCAAAAAATAATATTATTAATATAATAAATAAAAATCAATAAATTCTTACATTTGTGTTAATTTGATTTGATGGAGTATGAGGAATGCGATTAACAGACAATGGTAGTTGAGTTTTTGTTTTAGTTAATGGAGTGGTCTTCTGTTGTTGTTTATAATTTATTTTTTCCATTGAAATTATTTTAATTTTTTGTGTAGATTGTAGTTTATTCTAAAAATAAAATTGAAAATATAAATAAATTTACAATTAATAAAATAATTCATATTTTTAAATAATTTTAAATTTTTTGAGATTATTATACATATTATACATAATGATGTACATTATATATATATATATAATATATTATAAACAATATATTATAAATAATATTTATCTAAGTTTCTGTTTATCTACAGTTTCTCTTTATATTTTTTTATTTTAAATACCTCTTTATGTTCATCAACATCCTTATTCTGCTTTGCTAGTGAAATTTTTTTGGCTTTTGCAAGTGATTTTCGTGCCAATTTATGAGCAACTGTTTTCTCTGTAATATTCATATTTTCTAAAGCTTCTGCTTGTGCAGCAGCTCTAGCACGAGTTTTTGTTCTAGTTATTCTAGTGGGTACATCAATATCAACAGCAGGTTTTGGACTATTCATGCCTACTTGCTCAAATGCTTCAACTCTCTTTTTTACAGATTCCTTAGCATATGGACTAAATAAAGCATTTGATTTATATGTATTTCTCATTTCCTGGAATCCTGTATTAATAATTGTGCTAATTTCCTTCAAAGTTGGTTTCGCTGGAGTATTAGGTATTCCATCATCACTTGATGTTGTAGAATTATTTAAACGTTTTTGTCGTTTTCTAATTTCTTGTTTTTTAATATTTGCTTTAGGTTTTTTCACTTCAGGAGATGATTCATCCTCTGTGAGTAATTCATCAAATTCTTTATTGACCATGGCTTGTTTTAATTGTTGCATTCTATATTGTAGAGCCATTGAGGAAGGTGATGGAGAAGATGGTACTTTAAAAGTTTGAAATTCTATTTTCATTTCATCTGTTTTCTGTTCATTACTATTTCTTATATTATTATCTGAAGTTTTTTTAATTGTCACAGTCTCATTTAGTTTTACTGTTGATAAAGGTTCCAAAACTACAGTAGCATTCATAATTTTCTGTGTAGTAAAAGTAGAATTGAAATTCATTGTAGAATTCATAATAGGAGTAGGTTTTCCAATTGCATCCTCATACATCGAAGGTTCATCAATATCATTTGTTATTGGTGCAATGACTGTATCATCAATATTATTAGATTTTTTATTTTTCATATTTTCACTTTGTGAAAAAGTTCTTTTTCTACTTGAACTTCTCGTTCTTATCGAAGAAGATAATTCATTTTTTTCTTGTTCTATTGTATGTATCATTATAGGAGAATGATTTTGTGAATTTAAATCTGTAATTTTCTTTAAAAGAGTTTCATTTTTCTCTTCTGTTTTACTATGTTTTGTAGGACCTTGTGAGGTATCTTCATCTGAGCTACTTCTAGCAGATTTTTTTCTTTTAGATGCACTCTCACGTTTCTTCTAAAAATTTAAAAATATTTAATATTTTTTAAAAAATTTATATTTATTAAGAAATTAAATTTAATATATTGATTGACTAATACTATACATTATCAGATATTAAGAATAAAAATTAATATTATACAATATATAATTACACATTACATTACATATAAAAAGCTATAATACTAACATTTAAAACAATGTCTCCTTCAAAGTTTGATGGTCTTCGTAATTTTGTATTAAGTGATATTGATTGCTGCATTTTAATATTATTTGCAGCTTTCATTGAGGCTTCTCTTTTTTTCCGACCAATAGTTTCTTCTATATTCTCATTTTTTATATTTTTATTTTCTAATTTTTCATTTATTACACTAATATTTGATAGTGTATTATCAATAATAATAATATCATTTTCTGGAATAGTTTCAATACATTGAATGCCTCTTTTCCTTAGAACACTTGGTGTCTTTGTAATTAAAGGTCCAGAAGCTGATTGTGGTATTTGAGCAATTAAACTATGTAAATAATTCAAAGTATCTTGTAAATTATCATTAATAGACTTTTTAACTTCTTGACAAGTATTATGGATATTCATAAGATCCTTGGTAATCATTTCTTTAATTCTATTTTTTGATCTAGTACCCATATTTAAAATCTGTAAAATAGTCATATAAATACTTTAGATATAAATTAAAATATTATTATATTTTTAAGTAAAAATATATATGTAAAAAGTAAAATATTATATATAAAATATATGTAATATTATATTTAATAATATAATCAGTACATGAATTATAGTTAAAATTGTAATATAATAAAAATTAATAATAAATAATATAATTATTTTTATTAACACAATTTTATTTAAACATATATATATATATAATTTTTTATAAAAAATATTTATAAATAGTAAGTAACAATAATAATATTATTAAAGTATTATTATAGTAAATAACAATAATAATAATATTAAATAATAAAAATGATAAAGAAATGATAAAATAGTTAAATAATAAAAAATAAATTTAATTCAATTACGTATATATATAATTATAATAATTTGTTTTTTATTGATTTTAATTGAATTCACAATTTAATTAATATCAATAAATTTATTATTACATTAAACAAATATCAAAGTACTATAAAAATATATATAAACATATTTTAAAGGAAATAAATTAGGGGATTGAGATATACTTATTAATATATTTGCTTACCTTTTACATTTGTATAAAAACTGAAAAATTATAAATATAATTTTCACAACAAGATTAAATAAATTACACAAATTACTGTCTTTTAATGACAAAATATATAAAAGAACGGAAATCCTTAACGACAATCTCCATTTCGTGTCATAGGCGGGATCATGTAAGTTTTATCCCTCAAATACATAACGAATTTTCAGTTTAATTTGAATCACTGCTTTTAACGCCATCTATTCTCGCGGGCGCGCCATTTTCTTCTAGAATTTAAATAATCCGATTCTATTTGATTGATTAAACTTATAATCGGTATTTAAAGATTTTTGTTTACATATTTGCATTTTAATAAATCATAGAATAAATATAGAAATAGAATGATTTGTCATCCATTTTTTATCATTTAATTGATTATTTTTTTACTTATTGAATTTTTTTATAATTTTTTTAATTCTAAAGATATTTCTTCTATACCATTTCTTAACTCTATATTCTAACTATAATGTGTATATATATATATATATGTAATTGCTATTTTTTGCGAATATGAATATTTTTTTATAATTTTTTTAATTTTAGAAATATATATATACATAGAATCAATTTTTTCATTTTCATTACTTGAAATATCTTGTTTATTTTTTAGAATATTAAAAATTTTATTAAATATTAAAAATTGAATTTTATGAATGCACGTTTTGATATTAATTTTTTTATAAATGAACTACTTAAAAGACTTGTGAAAGTTTTTTTGCTTAAAATTGTAAAATAATGATAAATTTATTTAAATATATAATATAAATTTTATTATTCATTATATTGTATTGTTTTATTTCTTATGAATTATAATATTTTATATACTATTTATTTTTATAATATTTTTATATAAATTATAATATTATAAAAAATTTTTAACAAAATTTTAATTCATATTTTTAAAATATAATATATATTTTTAAAATCAAAGTCTATTCTTCGTACAAATATATTATCCTTATAAATAAAAATTTTATTAAAATAATATTAAATAATATTAAATAATAATATATCAAATACATATTAAATATAAATATATAATAATAGGCATTTATTTTATATATTAAAAAATATATTTTCAAAAAATAAAATAAAATATATATATAATTCATAATTATACATATATTATATATAAATATATATATATATATATGTATATATATATATTTATGTACTCTACATATTTACATGGCTTAATCTAAAATAATATTATAGATTACATTAAATTTCTAACATATATTTTTAGAACGCCAGCGCTCTTATAATAAAGAAAAATTTTCTTTAATTCTTATATAATTAGTAATTAATAGACTTATTTTTTTGCTTGTAAATTTAAAATGTCATGATTTATATATGTTAAAATGTTTGCATTCATAATAAATATACACCTTTACATTATTGTATATTATTTTAATGTTGAATCATTAAAATTGAAATCTTTTTTGCGTTGAGCATAAAGTTCTGTTACTTCTTTTTCAAAAGTAGGATTCAATAGAATAGTTATACCTTCCATTCCTTTTTCCATGTATTTTTTAAATACATTTTTAGATTCTTCCCATAAATCTCGATTTTCTTTCAGCACATCAATAAGTGGTTGTATCATTGGAAATAATGTAGAAAGATTACTAAAAAAATAATAAGAATAAAACAAAATGATATAAGAACTAAAATAATTTGATTTAATAAAATGAATAATCAAATAACATAATAATAAATAATTGAATAAATTTTAAATTTGATTTTTATCAAAAAGTTATATTAAAATGCTTACATAAAAAGTGGAAGAACTACATTTGTAATGAAATGAACTTGAAGGTCTGGTATAGATGCTCGTTCTCTATCCATCATTTCTATAGGAGAAGTACCCATACTTTTTTCCAAATCTCCTTGTGAAAAAAATTCCTCATAAATTTTTTCCTAATACAAGAAAAAAAAGTATATAAATTTTTAAATAAATTATTTTTTTATAGAAATATATCCAAATTTAGAATTTGATATATTACTGCAGTTTTTTTAGTAATTTCCCAATATTTAGTTTGATCACTAAGATCACAACATGTCATAAGCATATCAATCAATAACTTTTTATGTGTAAGATTATTTTTATCAAATTTATCTTTAATCATCATTTCCTGTTTCTTTACTTTTCGAAAATGAGATGCTAAATCTGTTGCAAGTATATTATTCTTCAACATATTTAATATTTCACCATATTCTTTACTGTTAAAATTCTCAAATATATTGCAACCTTCTGTATTTAAAATACACATGGTTTGTGCGAAATGATGTCTCTGTTAAATATTGAAAATGTTGAAAATAACAAGTTATTCTATTAATTATGACTCTTATTACAATAATTTTATTCATGTTTTATTGTTAATTTACCTCCATTACAGAACCTTCAGAACTATATAAACTAGCTAAAACTGTAGAACCTATTGTTTGAAACATATTATTTGTTCCTCTATGATCTATATCATGACATAAACAAGACACTAAAAAAGTTAAAGCTTCTAAATGTGTTAAATAATTTTCATTAATAAGATTTAAATTTCCTATTAATAAATATGCAAAATGTGTCACTGAAAATGCATGTATCCAATTATGATATGGTGCATCTCTATATCCTTTTTTTACATACAATATAAATCTGTAATAAAATCTGTATTTTAATTAATATTTTATTTTTATTATATTAATTTTATATCGAAAATTTTATGAATTACCTGATTAAAGTTGACAATTTCAATTTCCAATATTTAATAAGACCTAAGTCATCAAACATTTTAATTATATAACAAGGTATATTATCATAAGGTACATTTCTAGGACAAAATTCAAATTTATTAAAGTCTTTTATATCATGTTTATCCTTACAGTTCAAAATTACTTGAATACTTTCTTCATCTATCTATATATATATATAATATTTTATTGAAAATAAAAATCAATAAAAAATATTTATATTTTAAGAAAATTTTACCTTCATATGGTACATCATCACTTCATTACTAAGCTTACTTCTTGCTTGAGCAATTTGCATTTTTTTATAAACAATACTATGCATTAAAGAAATACCACAATAAATACTAAATGCTGTTGCAACTTCTTCATCAAAAACATCAAAGTATAATCCATTTTTTTTGTTACAAAGTTGTGCAACACCTGTAATTACAATTCATATTATAGTAGACAATTTTTTTACATTTTAAAAATATAAAAATAATGTTACTAAAAAATTTAATTTTCTTTTTGTGATATATAATAATAATTTTTTCTTACCTACAATTTTTTCTTCATCTCTAATTGGAAAACATAAAATATTTCTTGTTCTAAATCCTGTTATTTGATCTATACCAGGATAAAAAAGAGGATGTTCATATGCATTTCTAATATTAAGCACTTTTCCACTAGTTGCAACATGACCTGCTATACCTTGTCCTATTGGTATTCTCATTTCTTCCAGAGACTAGAAATAATTATATTCTTAATTTTATATATGAAGCATATATTTAAGTTTTTAAGTCTTTTTAAAGTTTAAACTTACTTTATCTATAGCAATACCATCAAACACTTTAGCAACTAGATCTTGTTGTTCAGGATCTAATAAAAATAATGAACAGCGTTCTGCATTTGTTAGATTTTTAGCTTCTGTCATTATTTCTCTCAATAAATCAGAAATTTCTCCTAATCATTAATATATAAAAAATGATAAATATTTATAAATTTTTGTATATTAATTTTCTAATAATGATAATATTACCTAAATATATATAAAGTTTTCTAGAAACAGCAAGTAATTTTTGACATTGTAGTTTCAATCGAGTTTCTTCATAACATGTAAATGAATTTAGAAGAAATCCTAAGCAAAATCTATATTAAAGAAAAAATATTCAAATATATCTAAAGAAAAATATTTTTTTAATGAATATAATTTTAATATTTCATAAAATTGCTACACTATTCTAAAATTTAATTAATTAATTTTTAATATAATACAAAAAAATATTACCTAAAACAATCTTGTACTATTGCACATTTACATATAATTTCATTTTTGGAATCATTATCAATCAAACAAACTAACAAAGCTATATAATTCTGTTTAGGATGTACTATAGGAACAGTTAAAAATGAATTTGATATTGAACATATTGGTTGAAGATGATATAATAATTCTTCATCAAGCATTGTCATATCTATAGCAGTTGGCTTTTTATTTTGTATAGTTTTATGTAAAATATTATTTGATATCTAAAAGAAGATATATATATATATATATATATATATTATTAATATTAAAATTATTTAATATTTTAATATTAGGATTTTGAATAAAATATATATTATAATTTTTATATATATAAATAATATACAAATTAAAATTTTAAATTCATAATAAATTAATTATATTATTTTATTTAAAAAATTTTATAATTTACTTTACAGAAAAAAAGTGACAAAAATAAAATAAGCTTTATAAATAAATATATAATATGTATATTTATTAATGAATAAGGATAAATTATATTACTATTAATAATTATATTTCTATAACTAAAAAACTAAAAGTTTCATGTTATATCAATAATACTTTTTTTTATGGTTTCTTTTATGTACATTCCTAAGAATTCTATTTGAGGATTAAACACTGTTAAGCAACCTTTATTTATAATATAACTCTTGAAAGCATCATTTATTATATTTCAAAAATTTAATTTTCCAAAATATAAAGTTTGTTGTAAATCTCATTAAATATTATAAAAATATTAAATAATAAGATAAAAAAATTTTTAAAGTTAATAAAAGATTGATTTTATTTATTTATTCTTTATAATTGCATAAAAAATAATATTCTTTATAATTATATAAAAAATAATATTCAAAAAATAAACAATATTATTATTATAATTTATACTATATTATTATAACATAAATAATTTTTACTTACAGGAAATCTTAATTCTCTATCTAAAATTTTTTCTCCTATTACATGAATTATCATTTCTTCTGATTTTGCTAAAATTGATATAAGAAAACATAATTTTGTATTTGTTGCAGTTTGAATCTACAATATTAAAAATTTACATTAAAATGATATTTAATTTTAAAAGTAGTATATAAATATTTCTTATATTATGAATATTTCAACAAATATATATTATAAACAAATTATTTATTTTAATGTAATAAAATTGTTTATATTTCATGGAAAAAAATATTTTTTATAAAAAAAATATTTAATCGTTAAAAAATTGTATAAAAAATTGCAATATCTTTAAAAGAATCATGCCGCGAAAAATTACATAAAAATAATGACTATATTACTCACATATTTATTTAATTTTTGTTGTGATTGAGGATAGGAAAGATAACACATATCTTCTAGAAGTAAAAGAATTTGTTCCATTTGTGATGTGTTTAAATTAATTAAACTCATTTTCATTGATTCTACTATATTTTTTACCAAACTAACTTTTATAAATCATACAATTTAATCATATTTATCTTTTTTATTTTAAATTTCATTTTTCGCAAATATAATACAAAATGATCTTTAATAATTGTCTATTATTTTTTTAATGTTCATGAAAAGTATTTATTTCAATTATTTTTTAAATTTAAATTAACTGTCAAACCACAGGAGAAGCATGTTATAAAGACTTACTACAATCTCTATCTCTATAGAGCTTTGCTTTCTACGTACTTATGTATTTCTTCAATCATGAATAAGTGATATACGCAAGGTTTACACCTTACGCTGTTTTTTAAAATTTTTTTTATTTTTTTCATCTTTATAATATTTCATTTTTTTTTTAAATTTGAAAATTAAATTTATATAATATACATAATTTAATATAATTATTATATTTTTTTTAAAATTGGTTCTTAAAATATTTTATTCATGTTTAATTTTTTTATTCATATCTAAATCTTAATAATAAAATCATATTTTATGTAATTTGTTTGAATTTTTAAAAATATGTTATAAATGCTTTTTTTATTTTTTAATTTTTTATTAAATTTTTTATCTAATTATAATTTTGATCAAATTTATCCATATATTTATAAATAAAGAATATTATATTCTGTAATGTTGGCAACATTTTTGAATAATTTGTATCTACATGACGCGTTTTTGTTCTATGAAAAGTATAATAATGGATAATATTGTTTGTGCAATTGATAGAAGATAATACAAGTGTTTAAAAAAAAATTATATTAATTTTAAAAATAAAATTTTTCTAATGAATTTATTAAGTTGACAACAGCGCATATTGTGCTGTTTTAATGTTTTGGTTATATAAAAGAATTAATTATTAATATATAATAAAAAATATATAATATATATATAACAAAACGCTTTTAATTTTATTAATTATATTTTAAAAATTACATATAATTATATTTTAAAATGTGAACTTATAATTATTTTTATTATTTTTATTATTTTTTAATAGTAAAATAAGATCTAAAATTTTCATTTGGTTTACATTATTTTGAAATAACAAAATAAATTGTTTATAAAATTTATAAAAATGAGTACGGAAGATGAATATAATATAGCCACAAGATATAGAACTGTTCGTAAACATTTAGATAGTTTAGGCTATAAACAAGCACTTACATTTGATGCACTTCCACTAATTGAAAAATTGTTGGCTGATTTGATACAAACAACAGAAAGTTTGAAACATTTTAAAAATATTGCTCAAGAAAATATTGAGGTCTGTATTTATATAATTTATTTTTTTTTTTTTTTTTCTAACTTTAATTTAGATTTTATATAATTGATATAAAATTAATTGTTATTTAATTTAATTAATTTTATTTAATTTAATTATGAAATCATCATGATCTTTTAAGACACCCTTTGTATAAAACAATGAATATGATATTATAATGTATTGATATAATAAGAAAGTATTTAAATATAATAAATATTTTAGTATAAAAAATTAATTATATAATATAATTTATATAATTGAATATTTTTATTATATATTATAATATAGACACATATTCAATTACAATCAACAATTGATCCTTATAAATGTGATAATGTAAGGCTAGTGCAAGAATGTAACCAGCTTCATTCAGATTTGATAAAAGAAAAAGAAAGTCATCAAAAGCAAATTAAAGATCTTAAGAAAGAAATATATAAATTAGAGCGTGAATGTAATGATCTTCAACTATCATCTTCTCGCAATTTACATAGAATTAAGGAATTAGAAACTGAATCTGCTAAGAAGTCAAAAAGAATTTTGGAACTCCAAGGAAAATGTTTAAAACCAACTATTAGCAATGTTGGATTAGGTAATTTTTATTGTTTTAATTTATTTATTATTATAATTTTTATTTAGTATTATTTTTTTATAATTTTGTAATTTAATATATTAAATATTTTAAATGTAATTAACAATTGATATAATAAGTTTTATTATAATAATTGCTTTAAATAGTTAAAGTTCAAAATTTTAAAACATATTTTTAAAAATTTTTATAATTTTATCTTTTATTATGACAGCTTCTAAGAAACGTTCTGTTTTCCCACTTCGAAGACCAGTTATAGAAAGTGAACCATTACCAAAAACAGGAATTAAATTTACACCATTACCAAATTTAAGCATTGTGGAACCGAAAATTATTGATTTGTTAAATATGGCAGATCATAAGATGAATTGTTTGAGTCATGAGGTAACAAATTTAAAAGGAGAACTCTCTTTACAAAATGACAATATACAAATATTAAAAAGTCAGGTATATTATTGTTAATTACATTGCATGAATTGCATGAATCTCTTAAATTTAAAAGTAGTTATTCCATTATTATTAATTACAAATGATATTACATGATAATATATAAATATTGAATTTTGAATATTTATTTAAAATTTAACAAATATAAATATATTGTAAAAATATATTTATAGTTGACTACTAAAGAAAAAGAAATTTTACGATTGAAGAAAATGTTAGAAGGAGGTAGACCATATTTAGCTGTTTCTAAAGATTATAAAAAAACAGAAAATAATTATGTAATATCCGATAATGTAAATGATGAATTAAAAATACTCCAACAAGAAAAATTAGAATTAGAGCAGCAATTAAAAGGTATAAAATTGTATATCCTTTTTAATATAAGATTAAAAAATTTTTGATATTATTTATGTTATGTCATGTTCATATAGAAGCTTTAAACAAACAACATGATGCTATGTCTCAAGCACTTAAACTTGCTGATCGAAATGAGGAATTGGAAAAGGAATTAAAAGACATAGATTATATTGCATTAGCAGTAGAAGCTGATTGTAACTCAACAGTTAAAGAAAATAATAAAAGAGTTTTTAAATTGCAGGTAAATAAAATTTTGTAATTTTTTTTAAGAATTAAATTATATCTAAATATATTATTATTAAAATTTAAATTTATATAGGAAAAGTTAGAGAATGTAACGACAAGAGTACATGTATTAGAAGATGAATTAAGTACTGAGCATAGAGAAGTACAAGAATTGAGAACAAATCTGGAGACATGTAGATTAGAGAAACTTAATATTCAACGAACTTTGGAATGTACTTTAGATGAAAAAAAGCAAATGACTGATAGAATAAATGAATTAACTGTAATTGGTATAGAATTTTCTTTTTTTATTATTATATATATAATATTAAAAAGTATAATTATATAATTTTATAGAGTTAATAAATATTTTTTATGATATTATTTAATTTTATGATATTATAGAAAAAAATTTAAATGATGAGATCGAAAGATTGGCTAAGGAAAATGAAAAACAAAAACAAGATATTATTCAATTACAATATAGTAATAAGTTATTAAAAGAGCAAATGAGTGCAAAAGATATATTATTAGATAACAATGGAACAAATGAAACTAGAGAAAAAGGAAGAAAAAATAATTATAATAAAGGTAAAATTATAAAATATAAAATGTAATATATTTATGTATGATATATTATAAAATATATTTATTTATATTTTTTTTAAAATTATCAGAACAAAATAGAATAGATTTTCAAGAGGTACATAAAGAAACAAAGATTTTTCAAGATATAAATCATGTTGGACATAACAATATATTGAAACAATTAGATGGAAAAGATATTGAAACAAATGTATGTATTATTTTGTAATTGAATAAATATACTATTTTGAATTTATTTTTTCAATTGCAACAGGCGATTGAACAATTAAGAAGCGAACGAGATTTTTATAAAAATGAATACAAGAATATTAAGGATAATTACAATAAAACGATTGAAATAGATCACGTAAAATATAATTTGTTTTTTTATACAGTTTATATAGTTTTCTTTAAAACTTTTATTTAATATTGATAGATGACCCATAAAAATTTATTTCATTTTTGCTTTTAAAAATAGGTTGATTTCTCTTCACAAATTCGAGAATTGAAATGTCATTTAAATGAAAAAGAAAATGCATTGGATAAATTACAACAAGAGAAAAGAGAATTATATCGTGAAAAAACTAATTTAGAAACACATTTACAAACTTATAAAAATGAACATAAAACACCACATCGACTTTGCAAACATGGTGTTGTATGTAATTGTTCTTCTCTAGTTATAAAAGATAGCAAGATAAAGGTAAAAATAATTATACAATAATTTTTTGTAAATATTTATATTATTTTATAATTAAAAAATATTTTTGCATTTAAAATAAGAATTAAACTACTTCATAATAGAATATATTTAATATTAACATATTTAATATTTAATATCTAATTATACTTATAAAAGTTATATTTTTTAATATAAAAGGATATTATTGAACGTCTGGAACATGAACGAGATATTGCACGGGCTGATATCGATCGTTTAATTGAAGAACGTAATGCATTACGTGAAAGATTAAAGGTAAATATTTTTATTTTTAATGTTTTCATATATATTATTATTTTTATAAATCATCAAAAAAGTAAATTTTCTAAAATATTAATATTATTAACAATTATTAATTATTAATAAATTATTAATAATGAATTTCATAATTTCAAAATGAAATCAAAAATAAATTTTAAATAGAATTTTATTATAGATAAATTTTTCATATTGTATAAATATTTATGTATAATAATTGTATTATATTGATTAATTAGATAGCAACAGAAGCACATACATCTGAACAGCGTCATTTAAGAGAAAATTTGACTGATGTTGAAACTCGACTGAAACAGATAGAAAAGGAACGACAAGAACTTTTACTTACGCAAGGAACACGAAGAGCAACTATAAAAGGACTTGAAGATCAATTACAAGATCTACGAGAAGAGTTACGACGAACCAAACAAGAATTAGGAACACAAAGAACACAATATTTTCAACTTCGGTATTATTTATTTTTTTAATTAAAAATTTTTTGAAATGTAATAGAAATTTTAATATTAAATATATTTTATAATGTAGTAACTTATTTAAATTTAAATTAGTAATACTATATATATATAAATTTATTAGCGCTCTACAAGATCAAACGGATCAAACATTGGGAGATGCTCAGAATCAATTAACGCAATCGGAATCCGAATTAAATAAAGTATTGGATCGTAATAAAACAATAGAGCGACAAAAATTACAACTTGAAAATCAAATAAAAGATTTAGAAAAAGAAATTAATAATCTTAAACTGAATATGACACATTTAGATCATGAAAAAGATCAATTATTGGTAAGTAATATAATTATTTTTAATGATAAAATATTTAATGATAAATTTATATTAACGAATAATTTTTATTAGATGGTATTGGATGAAAAGACAGAAAAAATAGCTGCTTTAGAAAAAGAAATAGCATTAAAAGGACAACAAATAATAGGAAACGAACAACAGATTCGTGATCTACAACACAAAAATGAGTGAGTATATTTATATATTTATATATTTATAAAATTTGATATATTTTTGAAGATCATTTTATCATTAATCATAATATTCTGAAAGTCATACATTGTATATATTTACAAAATATTGACAAAAAATGATATTTAAATATTATACTTGATCAAACATTTGAGATGATATTACATATAATAATTCTTTTATAATATTAATAGCAATATATTATATGGGATTTAATATATTATATAGGATTTAAAATAAAATTAAAGCATAAAACAAAAATTTCATAGTACTAAAATATTAAATAAATAGGAATTCTTATGATATACATGAGATTCTTGAGAATATTTATACAATATTCTAAAAGTATTGTACAATATTTGTACAATAGTATTTACATATATTTTGTATAATAGTATTACATATAATAGTTTAAGAAAATGCATTTTATCACTGACATATGCTATTATTCATATGTCTATTTCAATTCTTATTAATTTAAAAGTTTATTGATTTCGCTTTTTCATTAAGAAACTTTGCTAAACTTACAGTAGGTGGTTGACAACCACCCGAAGAAAGAAAATTATTACTTTCTAATTCAGAGATTATAAAAGTATCTGTAATTCTCTTATATCCAGGTCTGCATTCACATCTAGCTTTTGATTCTAATTCTTCATTTTTCCATAAACTCTGTTTTGGCATTCTTTGTGCAACTAACCATTCTCCTGCAGTACAAGGTCCTTGTGTATATAATTTATAACAAGTTTTATTTATTTCTACCATTCCTGGTGTAGATTCGCAACTGTCATTAGTTTCTTCGAAACATTTTTCTAAGTCTTTTTGTACATTTATACATCCACATACTCCATTATAACTAATTCCATCAATAGATGGTCGTACATTATAATCATACAAAACAATTTGTCCTCTCGGACATGGTCCTCTTGTTCCTATTTTATAACATGTTTTTTCTTGTGGAAAATATAATCGTCCTCGTGTGCAAGGTACTGGAATGCAAGTCGTCGAATTTATTAACATATAACTATTTTCACATGGTCCTTTTGTATAAAGTCTATAGCAGAATCCATTTTTATAAAGAACATGACCTGGTTTGCATACACACTTAGCACGAATTTCTTCTTCATTGATTATTGTATTTATTACAATAAAGTGGTGACCTTGTAAACATGGACCAATATCACCTATTAAGAAATAAATAATTTTTATCAATAACATAAAGTAATAGTAAATATTACAAAATTAAAAGAAATATTTTTTATCATTTAAAAGTATTTTCGAATTATTTTACCTAACTGATAACACATTCCAGTTGGTTCATGATAATGAGGTAATTTAGAATGACAGCCACATACACCACCCGGTAAAAATAATTCTCCTGGTTCTGTACATGGTCCTTTAGTGTAATGTTCGTGACAACCACCGCCATTACCTGTCCAATGATATCGTCCAAGTTCTCCATTTGTAGAACAAGAACATAATGTTAATCCATCTTCATCTATGGTGAGAAGTTCCCCTTTTGAACATGGTCCTTTGCTAAATTTGGGATAACATTTATTGTCCCTAGGCCAATAGACTTCTCCTTTTTCTTTGCATGGTTCTGGATCATGACATACACCCCACCTTATTCAGGATTAAAATAATATTTTTAGATAGTTCTATTATTTCTTTATTAATTATTTTTTTAATTATTAAAAATATAAAATAATTATTGATTTAAAAATTATTGATTTAAAGAACATTTTTTTTATAAAGATTTTAACATTAATTATGTAATATTTTAAAAAAGGCATATGCTTTTATTGCAGAATTAAATTTATAATGAGTATATATATATGAAAATATGAGGTTTCATTTAAAAAATATATAGTATTATAAAAAAATAAAATTTAATATCGTATCTTTTCAAATTATATAACTATTTTTTTTTTTATCAAAGTTTCAAAGTTTTTTTTTCAAAGTTTCAAAAGTTTTAGAAAATACAATTTTTAAATTAGTTATATTAGTTATATTTATTTTTTAAAAGTTAAGGTTACAAATACATTTGATAATAAAATTTTCGAAAATTGCTTTCAAGAATATTAAATTAAAAGTGAGAAAAAAAATTAAGAGTGATTGATCAATAGTAATTTTTATTGTTCCACAATAATGAAAATCTGTCGGACAATTACTCTCAATACAATGTTCACTTTCAAGAAATACTTTTTGAGAACAACTTGAGAGTTTTAGTTTCAAATGTATCTTGTAATACCTAGATCTTCCAGATATCTCTGGTACAGGTGCAAAGAACTGTCCCTTTGGACAAGATGCTCTTGTATATATCTTATGACATAGCGCATCTCTAGGAGATTGTGCAGTTCCTGGAGGACATCTACATTCAGCTATAATCCCACCTCCACCTGCTGCTGGACTCAGTTCCATTGTCTCTGGACATGGTGCCCCAATCTGTTAATCAAATTAATAATTAAACATAATAATTAACATAAACGAATCAATACTCCATTTTGAAGGAGTAAAAAGAAAAAAAGAAATATAAAAAAAATTGATTCTCTAATATATTCTATTAAAAGTACTCCAATGACTTTGTAAAGAGAAATGCAGCACCTGCCTGGAATATTTTGTAACACTTTCCATCCGGCGGCCAAAATAACAATTGCCAACCACGTGGTTGAGCGGCACAAGGATTGCTTGACGGATCTGCCCATGGAGGAGGCATTATCGCAGACTTTACACGAACCATTAATGTGAACCAAATAATTAACAATATATCTCGTAATGCACTAAAACATGTTTAATAAATTTATATTTAGTTGAAATTGAATGAAATAATTCATATAAAAATATGATAAAAAATATGATATCAAAAAAAAATAAACTTTGTATCATATTAACATATAATATAAACTTTGATCATATTAATATATAAAGTGTTTAATGCAATTGAAGTTAAGTCATACTTATAATTAACAAATTACATTTTTACAATAGAATTCTAAAATTAGCCCATTCCATTATAGTTCAATAATAGACATATTATTAATTTTTATTAGATCTTATTTATTACATTATATTACTGACTTTTAATAATATATAATAATTAATAATATTTAATAATATTTAATATATAATATTATTAATTAATAGTATATAATTAATTAATAATATATAATATATAACTTTTAAAAGTATATCAAGTCAACCTTCAATTTTTTATTAAAATAATCTATCATATTAATGAAAAATATAGGTATCACAATAATTTTTATTCAAAATTATTATCAATTTTTTTCTATTTATATAACTCTATAAATTCTTGAAAAACTATTATTTATTTATTATTTATTTATATTCACAATTATATAAGGATAAGTATAAATAATGTTTATATTATACAGAAAAATAAAACATGTAAAATAGTTTAACAGTAAATTAATAAAATATCTAAATTTGATAACATTTCGAAATAATTTAAAGTTTGTAACGTATGTCATAATATGCAGATGTATCTTTGTAAAGAATCTATTTAGATAAATTATATAATAATACATATATATATATATATATATATATATATATATATATATTATTATTTATAATCGATTAATATGAGTCAATGTAATAACAAATATTTGAAAATGTAATATCGTTAAAAATATAATAATATCGTTAAAATTATGTTACTAGTTTCTGCTTTTAGTTTGATCAAGTATCTGAAACTGAGAAATGATTGTGATAGAAAATATTGCCGCGTATTTGTATCTACATATGTCAAGATCGAGGGTATCGGTAGAAAAGAGCAAAAGCACGACAGAAATAAAATGACCATACTTTCACTGTTTCACTATGGCAATGGCATTGTCCCTGGTGGCAGGGCTTGAGATGACGACATGCATGTAGAATAAGAATACCATCTTGTTGTACATATGACGCACAACTATTGCAAGTTAAAGCAAAAACACTTTCCTCTTTTTTTTTTTTTTTTTGACTTTATCCACTTGTGAATAGACCAAATTATTCTGAATATTATTTTGAAAATAATGAAGTTCCTCCATTTAAATGTACGATAAATGAACTTTTAAATAATTATTTTAATTATATGAAAAATTCTCTTTTATTTTCTAATAATTTTCTATTATTGTCTAAATTTTTATGATTTATTTTAAATAATGTTTTAATGTTAATATATTTTTTAAACATTTCTTTAAAATTTCCTATTTTATATATAAATTGTTTTCATTGATTTTTATATGCTTTTTTAAGCTCTAAAATACTTTTGCATTTTTTATTTTTAAATATAAAAAAAATTCCAATATAATTTGATGAAATCGTCGAAGATTTTAATTTTCAAAGTCATTATCTGATTACGCATTTTTTTCCAAAATCAAGAAAGCTATTAGGAAAGATGTATGAAACTTTGACAGTTATAGATAGTTAATAGTTGCTAGACAAGCTTTCTTCTGTGACTTTCCATTGCAATAACAGAATGAGTTTAATTGATCATTTCATCATTTATTATTTATTAATTATATATTTCTTTGTTTATTATTTCTATTTTCTGAATTATGGATATTTCAAGTTGGTCTATAACATTTATGCTTTAATATAAAGTCATATAATCGTTATATCATAATATATTAGATTATATTTAATAAAATTCATTATATTAGAATTATATAAATGGCGGGTTATAATTATAATGGTAGGAATAAAAATTTTAAAAATTTCAACTTAATCATGTATTTTCACATAGAATTTAAAAATAATACAAAAAAATATTTTATTGTTGATTTTCATTCTATGCAAAACATTTATTAATTAAAAACTTTGATATTTTTATGAAATATATCATCATATATCACAATTTCAAATCGTCAAAATATAAATTAAAATAAAAATTGGATTATTTCTCATTTATATTCTAATTTGAACAAGCTCATTAAGGAGAACTAGTGCGTGTTACGGAATGTCGCGCTTCCTTTTTCCTGTATAATTATTACTTCTTATTGTCAAACTGGTATGACTACTTTTCGCAAATAAAAAGTGAGAGCGTTAGAGATGGATTCTATAGAACAAATATATGTATTTTCTTCATACACAAATATAGATATGAAATATATTTACATTTTATAATTTTATGTTTAGATCAGTGTTTTTTGAAACATAATTTTTTTTATAATAGTATAAAAAAAATAAATAAATCAAATAATTTTTTTTTTCTTTTCATGATTGTAGAAAAATTTATCGTAAAATAATTGTATTGAAATAATTGCCTCAGAAATCATTTTGTTAAAAATACTTTAGAGATCGCGCGTTACGAAAATACCGCTAGATCAAATAAAATTTTCAAATTTATAAAAATTCGCGCGTTCAAAGAAAAAAATATATAAATAAAATTAAAATGGACAAAAAGAAACACGATTTAAGATTTTATCACTTTTTGAAATAAGCATTCTGTAATGATCTCTCATAAATGAAAAGTAAGAATGTTATTTATTAAACATAACATTGATTCACGTAATCATTCATAGAGAGTCAGTATTTTTGATTAATTACTTATCTAGAGAAGTATTACATCAGAACTTTCATTTTATTTTAGATAAATTACTATATTCATTTATAATTATCAATCGAGGGAATTTAAACGTGGTTACGTAAAACCGGAATTTATAATTTATGTTTTCAAATCACTTTCGCGTATGCGAGTTTCTTTCATCTTTCTTATTATCTCTCGTAGATTTTTGATATGTGAATTCAATTGAATTTAATAATGATTTCAAATATAATAAAATTTATATCTTTTTCGAGAAATAATAAGACACAGATATTTTCAAATTTTTCGAAATATGTAGTTGAAATAATTAATATATTCAAATATTATAATAGTTGAACATCAGAAAATGTGTAACTATAGCAACACAGTTTACAATAATGACGGCGATATTTTGTATAAAATTATTGTGGGTGTTCGACTCATCCCTTCCATTCTATCTAATTTGATATTATCTAAAAGTGGTGATAGATATGTTAGGAAATTATTGGTAGCATTTATTACGTGAAGAAACAATTACAATGACTTCCTTAAAAGGTTACCCCAGCTATTTGGATCGCAACGATGACAGATTTTATAGGTATGATTCTTCTGTCACTTGTTTCTTCATTAATATATATTATTATTATTGATCAATAAATCAGATGAAATTATTCTTTCACTTAAACTCAAAGTTGCAATTCCGCTTCTAACCATTCCATTGAAATAATCGTATCAATTTTTTTCAAATTTTTTTTTTATCTTAATCGGAAGTTGTTTAAATATTACAAAAGAATAATTCTTCAGCTCAAAGAAGATTCAAAAAAATTGTTTTCTCAATTTTTTATATTACGTGTCAAAATTTTCAAATAAAAATTTTGAAATTTTATAGAAAAATATTACGGGAAGTTTATTTTACGATTATTAGTATCTATTTTGATCAGAATCATTAGCACCAATTTATATTTTTAACTATTACTTCATAATGCTATCTCTTGTCATCTCTCATTGGTTCATTTTTCGATCCACGATTTTTCATACATACATATTTTTCGCGTTTTAGTTCAGCTTTCAGTTTTTTATTCTCGTTTATATAATAATAACGTATGATAAAAATCATCACGACAAATCGGAATATATATTCTATCGTTCTTTTCGATTGGATTTTTTAGGATAAAATGTGTGTGTGTATATATCTTCAAAAAAAGAATCAGCATAATTGTTTAACTTTGGACTTTCATTGCCAACTAACTTTCTCCTTATTCGCGCACTTGAAATGTAACGATTAGCTACAGTTCATTTGGACGAAATAATTTTTAACATTGATGAAATTGTTGAAAAAACATACATTTTAAAACCTAAGATGAAATCTCCATTTTAAGAAAATTATTGTTCAATTTAAATTTGAATGAAAAGAAATTGTAATATTAAAATATATTTTTATTGTTTCGAGTGTATAGATATATTATTTTAATGAAAGTACTATAATTTTGACAAGTTATCGACGCAAGATAATTTTGGCTCGAAATGTTTTGCAATAAAAATTACTTAAAAAAAATAAGTTAAACATATTAAAAAAATATCTTCATTAATATTGAATAATATTTTATTTTCGTGGAAGAATAAATTTGAAAAATTTGCCTTATATTCAATATTTAATTCATTTAAGAATTAAATGTTTAGAAACGCGATTTCTTAACCTTAATTATCTTAATATCGTGTCTATAAGACATAAAAAAATATATTTCTCCATTTTTTAAATTCTAATAACTATTAGACATGTATACATCTTGAAAGAAATCTTAATTTAGTGGTTATGAATATTTAAGAAAAAAAAAAAAAGTGTTAATATGTGACGATCTATTTCTGTGTTGTATCTTTATCTTTATGTGTTATATTTTAATTAACAATCATTAATATGTTCGTATGCTTTCGTGAATATGTAATAACACATTTGCAATTCAGTTTCAATTTTTCAATTTTCTCTTAAATTTAATAAAAGAAATTAATTTTTATTTAAAATTTCTTTTTCTTTTTGTAAAGATCAAAAATCTTTATTTTAATTATTATTTTCATTCATCAATGAAAAATATATCTATATATATATAATTATATTGATTATAAAGCTAAATTAATTTGAAATTCTATTTAATGAACTCCATTATTAACTATTGCTCCTTTCGTTGTTTTCTAAATTAGCTAATCTAAGAGGCATCTCGTTGTGCCCTACTTAAATCGTTCCGGTAGTAAGATTATATAAGAAGACGCAACCATTGAAATTAAATTGATCTTTAATCTTGGATCATTTTGCAAAGATCAAGCCGTGACATTTGTGTGTAGAATTGAATTGACCTTTCGAGGATAGTCATTGTCGTTATGCAACCTTCATTGTAAACGAACTCTTTATTTATTATAAAAAAAAAAAAAAGTAACGAGCGAATTTTCAAAATCTTTATAGAATCTTTATAGAATTTTTATAAAATCTTTATAGAATTGGATTAATTTCGAAGAAAATAATTTTTTATATATACATCGATGATTCGATTTGTAATAATAAATTCGTTATTTGCAATTATATATCTTATATATATTTATATATCTTGTCAAATGATATTAAACAAATATATATTTTTTAAGAAAATTTGCGTAGAGAAGTATTTTTTATTTTGTGAATACAAAATAATTTATAGAAATCGAAATTCGATGATACATTCTTCCGAGAAAGTAACAAGCATAATTGCCTTTCATAAAGTTACAGGAAGGAATAATTATATTTCTTAACCAGTATCTCTTTGCACTACACTCGTTTTTCAATTGTATCGTTACATTTTCTTGGCAATATTATCGCTTGCTTGCCCATTTGTATTATTCTAATACGAATATTTTGTAGAATTTTTAGATATCGAGTCTAAATTTCATTCACAATTTTCAATTTTTATATTATTACATTTTCCTTATTTGATTTACATGTTTCATATTATTATATGTACACATATATGTCACTTATATGTATTTAATTATTTACATTTATAAATTGTTTATCTATATATGTACGCTATATGAAAAATTAAAATTTAAACTTTGTAAAAAAAAATCTTTCTAAAAATTCGTAATATTATTTTTTGAGAATCTGGTAAGATTGATAGAAGAATAATTTTCACTCTTGCTCTGTATATTTCATTTTATTTTATTTTTTTTTTTTAACAATATGAAAAATGAAATGTGATGACTTACGATGAATTTTTCATGGTGATGGCAGATGAAAAAAAAAACTTTCCATTAATCACATCACAGATATTCACTAAAATTCACCGTGTTCTTTTATCACGGCCGTTTGACATTCTGCGAGGCATGCGCGAAACGTAAAACGATGGTGTTGGCTCGAGCACCGCGCGAAGACTGAACATCGACTTCGAATCACCTCAAAAGCGGCTTTGTACTGTTACCTAACTTCCCCGAGACAAGAGCAAAATCTCTTAGATCGGCACTCGTCTTGCTTTTTTTAGTCCTTTCTATTCGGTGATTATCTAAAAAAAAAAAAGAAAGGAAAAAAAAATGCAAAGAATATTGCTCCTTATAATTAGAATATCTTACATTTTTATCTGTTATTTTGTAATTGTTATTTTTCATTGTTATTCATTTAATGCTATTCATGTGTATCATTTTTTTTTTTTTTTTAATTCTTCACATCTGTTATTTACTAATATTTATTCATTGCTCGTCGTCTACTTGTTGCTAATTTATTTATTACTTCATTATTTACTAGATTTTACTATTTGTAAATTATTTACTATTCACTACTGTCAACTCTCTATTCATTATTATTTATTACTAGTATAGTTACTACCATCTGTACATCACTCACTACGTTACTGAGTTTTTGTTTTATTTATTATTTCGCTTGTTAGTCTCTAGTTACAACTCTCCATTTGTTATTTCCATCTATGTATCTTAAGGATATTTATATCTACATTTTCCTTTAACCTTTCTAAGGATTGAATTTCAATCTGCTTACCAAATGCAATCCTGTTTCTCCAGATAATATTGGCAATGAGAGATTTACCAAACAAATTTTTAACCTATCTGCATGCCATAAATGCCTTCACAATTGCACGTACTCACCATCTCCGCATTTCTATCGTTGGAATTCCCCATCCGGTTCGATAGGGAGAATCAGATCCGCAATAGTTCCGTGATTCGAGTAGGCAATAAACTCTTGTGCGTGGGCTTTCGTA
Organism: Apis laboriosa; assembly: GCF_014066325.1. Taxonomy (NCBI): domain Eukaryota; kingdom Metazoa; phylum Arthropoda; class Insecta; order Hymenoptera; family Apidae; genus Apis; species Apis laboriosa. The sequence goes on from NW_025224135.1 coordinate 2,219,422, forward strand.
ACGTTCGACGTACAATAGGAATGAAATCATGCTCGAATATTTCCCAATTCGTTTAGAATTTATTATTATTATTATCTGTGACAATTTCCACTTTTGAATCTTTAAGTGAGTAGCCCTTGATGATAATCACAAGTCTCGTGTAATGCACCAAGTTTAAATAATAAAAGAATCCTAAGAGCTGTGGAGGAAGGCAGTACCTGTGAATGAGTGTAAACAATGTGAAAAAAATGTAAATATTTCCAACTGCAATATTTTCATGCTATCGAATTTCAAACTTTCTTTGTCGTTTGAAAGGTCGTATTCATTACTGTAAAATCGTGCTTTCGTCGAATTGTGTTACTTAATTCGAAAAGAATGAAAGTCAGCATCAGGATCGGTTTACAGTGAGTTAAACTTGTTGATGCCTGTTCGAGATGCGGATGTCCGTAAACTGGTATCTTTGTAGTCAGAAACTGGAATCTTTCAAGATCTTAACTCTGTTTTAGGAAGAAGGGGGTGAATTGTTTTGGCATTTGAAATATATATATATATGTATTTCCTAGTGATTTATTAAGGATTAAGAATTTATTAAAGGATGAATTTTGTTAAGTAAATTTTATTTATTAAATTTAAATAAATGTTAAATAATATAGGATATAATTAATAGTTTGTCATTTAAAAATCTTCTTTTCTCATTTAATAATTCTATATCTGGTAAAAGTTTTAACTAAAATAATAGATTATTTTTATCAATTATTGTAAGTAAAAGTAATTTCTAAAAGAGATCTGACTTCTACTTATATAATCATACTTAAATTTTTGTCTTCTTCCTTTAATTCAATGAACTTACGAGTAATTTTTATTTCTATCTCTTTCGTTTCGGTAGTTTATATAGTATTTTACAAAATAGCGGAAACAATTTAATATCTGTTTTTAGAAAATTAATGAGTTGTAAATGGCCAGAAAATATTATAAAGATGTTGTGATATTTCTTCCTTGTTACTTTCTTATAATGTTCCTTAAGTTATATGTTTGCTATAATTTGAAAAGTTAAAAATACAAATTTTGTATAGATTTTATATAATATTATATATATATATATATATATATATATATATTATATACTCAGTATTACATACCATATAATTCTCAACAAGAAAATAATAGAATTAAATAATGATTAAAAATGTTCAATATATAATAATATATATAATAATATTGACCATATACAAGTATTATATTTTCAAATCTAAATTTCACGTCAAAAACTTTCATCTTCCACTTGCCCATCTTAAAATCTTCTAGTTGTATCAAATTTCATCTTCTCCAAACCAGCTTATTACACAACTTTGAGCTACGTAACTAACGTAACACGTTACCAAATTATAAATTCTGTCTTAAGAATCAATTCAACGAGATAATTTCTCTGATTCAGCTTCATCTTACTCCATCATCTAATACTTACAATTCTCTCTTTCATCTGTCCTGAATAGAACAAGGAATCTACAAGAAATTTACCTTTGCATTCAAGCAAAAATCTTATTTTTACTCTTACTTATATTTGAAAAATTATTAATATTTTATTGAACTAATGCAACCATTTGTTAGTCAACCATTCATTTTCATTTAGAAAATAATATAAATACTGAATACCCTAGAAAGTTTGTAATAATTTCTCAAAAGCACGATTTTTTATTGCTATCATAAACACCTTGTCTGTCTGTTTTAGAGACTCGATAAATTCTATCTAAAAGAAATACGTGTTTTATATATATATATATATATATCGCGGTTTTTTAGAATAAAAGATTTAGACAAAGATTACAAGTTATCGTGTATCCTGTTGAGAGTGCTTCTCACGTTCTAACGTTCCCTGCATTTGGAGGAACCGTGCAATGCCCTTTAACGGTAAAGGTGAACGGCACCTTTAAAAGGGCGTTCGTTTTGACATGAAACACCAGTAGATAGAGAATTCTGGTCGAGATATCCGATCAGCATAGATACCATCTCGAGAGCGGTGCACTCTGCTATGTAAACATTTCGTGAACCTCTCTCTCTCTCTCTCTCTCTCTCTCTCTCTCTCTCTCTCTCTCTCTCTC
>NW_025224135.1:2221680-2264738 GCF_014066325.1 Apis laboriosa
CTCTCTCTCTCTCTCTCTCTCTCTCTCTCTCTCTCTCTCTCTCTCTCTCTCTCTCTCTCTCTCTCTCTCTCTCTCTCTCTCTCTCTCTAAATAATTATTCCATGGAGCAACATAAAAAAATCTAGAAAATTTCAATGCTTAATATATATATATATATTCGAGTCATAATTGAAGTTAAAAAGATCGAAACTATCATACCTGATAAATTCCGTCGTGTTAAATAGATATTGTAATGGTTTAAGAATTATTTGAAAAGAATTCAGAATTATCGAGATTGTTCAGCTCAGAATCTTGGAACTGTTTATAACATAACCGCGAAATTCATGCGAATAGAATTCCTTATCGCGGCTTCGATTTCAGGGACATTCTTCAAGATGAACGAAAATGAAAGTATGTCTTACTCAATAACAAACGTGTTAACGGAACGAAACACATGTATGACCTTCGTCGTTATATGGAAGAATTGAATTTCGTTTCGGAAAATGATTAGATCTTCTTTCATTCCTTTTTCCTATTTGAATTTTTTTGTTCCCTTAATTATTTCCTAGTCATATCGTTATATAAAATATAGAAAAGAATAAAAAAAAAAAAATTTTTGCTTTAAAATTTTATTGTTTCGTAGAAAGCGCGAGTTATTTGTCACGTTTATTAAATTTACTTATACGATATTTAATATTTCGCGTCTAATTGTATTTAATTGAGCGTATTCATAATTATGCGTAAATCTGTTTGTGTCGTAATCTTTTTATTTCTTCGATGTTGTTATGCACGCATTGAACGTAATCTGTAAATTGAAGGTTTTCTATGTTGATTCTCTATTGTGAAAATAACTCGCTAGAAAATAATGAAACTCTTACCGCAATTAAGCGAGAAGGAAATGTATGAAGGAAATGAGTATCGGTGAATTTCCGTAGTCGCATATGAGAATTTATATTTACACGAATATTATAAATTGCCGCATTTTCTTTCTTATTTTTATGCATATATCTGCTTCTATAGTCTAGGTAATGCTAATTCTTGATTATCTGGTGGTTATATCTAAAATAAATGTAATTTGTGTTATTAAAAAGTAAAAGTAATAATAGAAAAGAATAAAAGTATATGATTATGTGATACCTTATTACTTAAAAAAAAATTTTCATTTCTTTAACTTGATCGTATCATAGTAAGGTTATATAATATCATTAAATATTTTCAAAATAATAATAATATTTTTGAATTTAGAAATTATTCAATTATTTCAGTTAAGTATTATATAAATAATAATGCCATTATATTAAATAAATACTAAAAAAATAATAATAAGTATTAAGGAAACGTTTTTTTTAAACGTGAACTTGACGTTTTCTATGTTATATACTCTTCCTCTTTCTCTTAATATGTATAGAATAGTTCACTTTCCTCCAGTTGGTATGAGAACGAGATAGATAGATAAATTTTTCTGTCTAACTATTTACAGTAGTTGTAAATATTTTCTATTTCTATTTACGCATTTCTAATATCTAGTATCTGATATCTTCAAAATATACGGAATATATTTTATATTTATTATTATATTTTATTATCAAATTTATTTTTTTTACATACATATTCAAACATAATCATTTTTGATTATATGATTCTAATCCATTGTACTACTTTGAATGATGTGCTCTATCAATTGATTTTATTATATATTTACGTTACATATATCTTATAATAAATTTTTTAATTATATTTTAATCTATCTTTCAAAATGTTAAATATTTATATTTAAAATTTAAATATATTTTTGTTATTTTAATTGATTATATTATACATTACCAAGATAAAAAAGACATTTACAAATCATTTTTTCATCTTTTATAATATTCTAACCAATTTAAACATATTTATGGACATCTAATGTGTGCGTGACGAGCTTCGGTCAATAACGCAAGTGTTTAAAAGATTATTTCCACTTTCATATAGGGGAAATATACGGATACGAACCATTGAAGGAAGCTGTTGGCATCAGGGAAGGATGTCGAGATGAGAGAAAGTCTGTTCGTTGAACAAGTCGCTCTCTGTTTTTTTTCTCTTTGAATCCTGGCGACTATGCATCCGCATATTATTACTGGTTACATAATGCGCAGACGCATAATCGAGAAACGAAGGATCGATAATCGATTATCCAAATATGGATAGTATAATATTTTAATCTATTTAATTATATTTCTCTTCTGAACTAAAATTGGATTTTAATATTAAGTATTTGAATTAATTATTATTATTTTGATTATTTTATATATTTGTTATGTCATTATTTTGAATGAAAAATATTTCAGATAAATGAATGATTTCAAAGGAAGAATATTCTGATGTTATTTGTTTTCATAGATAAGGAAATATGTATAAAATTGAATAATTTCTTTATTATAGTTTTTTTCGCTATTAAAAAATGATATACGAAGAAATAGAAATAAAATATTTTTTATATTATATAGTATTTATGAGTATTTCGAATCATACATTAAATATTATTTAAAGCGACATCTGCGACATATATTTACTGTACCGTATAATCGAAAGCTATTAAAGTTGCGATTTGTCAGTGATCAGAATGTTTTAATAACAAACACGTGCAACGTTGCATGTCGTGACTTAATGTCTGCTTTCTACGGTTCTTTTCTTACGTATTCACTTTTTTGTCCCTAATAAAATCGGTTTTGGGGTTACGTGATCCACAAACGAAACGAAATCTGGCCACGTAAATATTTCTCCAAGAAGGAATTAGGCAATAGGTACCTAATTCCTCAACACACTCGTGCTGCCCTTGTCCCCTTTTTAGAACAACGCTTGCGCCATGAGAGATGAGCGTATGATTCGCATAATTGAATAGATACGGATTAAGAATCGACACTTTGATGTAATATTCACTATGTATAATAGGTTTGACTGAAAATGGTCCGCTCTTATGTGACATTTATGTTTATCATACATCTATGTTTAAATGCAAGCTTTGTGATCACATTTTCTGTATTCGAAATGATTGCTCAAAACCTTGTTGAGAATTCCTCTTGGTGATGAACTGTTTCGAATTCAACTGTTTCAATGTTATAGATTTTTCGTGACGTGTTTAACAAACATGTTTGTATTTATGAGAGAAAATAAGAGATATATTAAAAGATATAGTGTATAGTGTAGACGGTAGGGTGCCTGTATTATAAAATAAAGATAGAAATTTTCGTTTAAGAAAAATATCGATCGAAATTGAATAAATTTCGATATATTCATCGATAAATCTATTTTATTATTCTTAAATCAAAGTGAAAATCAAAATATGTTTTTTTCATATTTTTAATTTGTAATCAATTTGTAATGAAAATTATTTATTTTGCAATAGGATGTGCGTGGATCAAACCGCGGATGCGAATCGGCAATTAAGGTCGATACAACTGGAGATGGAAAATCTTCAACGACAATTGCAAACTGTTTCGTACGACCGAGACAATGCTATCCAGGAAAATCGACGAACTCAGGACGATTTAGCTGCGGCTACTAGTGAAGTAAGAAATCTGCAGCGCGAATTAGAAACATCTCGTGGCGAGTCGTTTGATCTGAAGAGGCAGCTTCAGACTTACGTTAGCGAGGTTCGCAGAGCTGAAGAACTTCTTAATAGAAAGGTGATTTTATTGAAATTATAAAAATATATATATTATTGTAATATCTTTAAAATTTCATTTTTTTTTTTTTTTTTTTTTTTTTACTTCACAGGAAAATGAAAGATCAGAAATGTTGAATCACTTTAGAAGTTTAAGTTTAGAGGCGACTGTTTTGGAAAATAATAATCATAGTTTAGAATCTGAAGCAGCTGAGGCGAGAGGAGCGCTTAAATCCGCCAGGGATAGATTATTGGATTTAGAACGACAATTGGCGGATAAGGATAGCTTGATAAGAGGCTATGAAACTCAGGTTAATGATTTTTTAATAATTTTTTCATAATAATGATATTTTTCTAATATATAACGGAGAAAACATAAAAGTTTTGATATAAAAGAAAGTAATATGAACATTTTTAGATTAGTGAATTAACTCAAAATGTGGCAAGTTTAGAAACACAGTTACGTCAGCAGGGAGAACAAAAGCATAGAGCAGAAGCTGACTTAACTGCTGTTAGAGATCTATGCATGAAATTGGATGAACAAAAAGACACACTTATGGCACAGTTAGACGATAAAGATTCGCTTAAAACACAAGTAAAAAACATTTATATTATTTTTTTAATTAGAATAAAATTTAAAGAAAAAAAAATTCTGTTTTAAGATGAATAAATAATTATACATTATTTACGCGTGATTTGATAAAATATAAAGAATAGAATTTTTTATTTTGTATTTGATTTTTAGTATGATATGCAAATTGCTAAATTAAAAGCGGAACAAGCTGTCATTCAAGATCAGATGACTAAAGATCGTGCGACAGTAGAACGCCTTGAGATGTTATTGGATCAAGCAAGACAGGAATCTATAACTGCGCAAGCTACTAATCAGGAGCTTCAAAATGAAATGTCTAGATTAAGACAAAAAATGTCTGAACTTCAAACTAAATTGTAAGAAATTTAATTATTAACTGTTTGTTAATTAAATATATTTAATTAAAAATAATACTAATGATAAATTTGATCATAACTTTTTTCTATTTAATTATAATAAGATAATAAGATATTTTTTCTATTTAAAATTATAATAAGAAACATCCTATTTATTTATTTATATATTTATTTCTCTAAAATATTTTAATAAATATTTTTTTAATTTTAATAAATATTTAAAATATTACAAACTATTGATAATTCACATAATAATATCAATAATTAACTAAAATTTTTTTTTTAATATTGTAGATCTTCAGAATCAACAAAACTTCGACAATATCAAACTCAAGCTGCAGAGTATTCTAAACAAATTAGTGAACTTCGTAGACAAGTTACGAATGAAAGATTTGATCGCGCGAGAAAAGAAGAAGAAAATCGTAGGTATGTATGCACATTATTTACGATTCAGATAAGTAAAATCTTAATTAATAGAAGCTGGAAATAGCAATATTGTTTTCGATTATATTTTTTTTAGACCTTGTGAAGAAACTCCTGATCCACCTGTCCAAGTTCCATGTCCAAAATCTTACTTTCCTATTGAAACAAATGAAACAAAACACAGGTAGAAAAATATTTAATTAAATAATAGCAGTTTCAACTGTAGAGGTGGATAATGAATAAAATTTTTTTATTTATATTTTTTAATATAAATGAATGTTTTGATAGCTTGATAATTTTATAGTTAATAAAAAATATTTATTATCTATATTAAAAAAATCATAATATAATTTTTGTAAATTTGCTAAATATATTTTTTATAATTTATATACTTTAAATATTTTATTAACTTCTATTATTTATTATTTCTAGTTTTTTTTCTAAATATATAATTAAAATATTAAAATTTTAATATCAAATAAATTGTTTTCCACCTCTGCATTAGTTTTTGAAATTCAAGTGATAAAAATAAAAAATTAAACTGCCAGGCAAGTAGACTGGCTGAAGAAACCTTACACCGCGATTCCCAAACAACCTCAAACAAATAGTGGTGCGCGATCGATAATTGAGCGATATTCCTTTCCCTTGGATTGCAAGTGTTTGAAAAATGCCTTGCACGATCTATCGCCGAAAAAATCAGCATTTACATCTTATGTTTCAAATAATGAAGCAGACGTCTCAAAGCAGAATAATCCTAAGAACTTTAATAAACCTTTGTGATCGTATAACTATTTGCATATGTTCTATATTAGACTTATCATCTATTTTAATAGCATATTTCTTTGCATAGAAATAAATGAATTTTAATTCAATGCTTTTGAGCTATTTAAAATATTTAATATCCATGTTAATACTTATAATATTTTTATTCCTTAGGAATATTTAACTCATTGAAATTTTAATGGAATTTGAAAATATATTATAATTTTAAAGAATATAATAATATAATTAATAATAAATAAATATAAACTATTATTAAATATATAACCATTAAATTTGTTCTTGCAAATTTCATTAAAATTATCAATATTATGATTAAATTATGTTCATAAAATCTTTGCATCCAATTAAATTTTTTTTTTTTATTTGCAGGTCTTTAAATTCGACACCAGACAGTTTTAACGTAGATTTAAATGTGGTTATATAAAATCATTTAACCTATCCTAATCAATAGATATTTGCAGAATGAAACAAGCAAAGAATACGATGGACTGGCTGAAAGAAGCAGAATGAAAATAATAAATCCCGTCACTATATCACACTCGGGATATTTAAATTTGCAAAACTACAGATGCAGTGATCATACAAAACATATTCACTGTGATGTTCCTTGCATAAATATAATTTTACGTTCAGATTGTAAAATGCATTCCAGTCTGTATAATTATCTACAAAAGGAAAATGCGCAACAAGAGATACAAAACGAGAATGCACCATTTTTTCAAATCAACGAAAATTCAATGAAAGTTGATTTTAAACCATTAAATACATCTCAGTTTAATTCGTTTAATGAAAAATATAATCATACTGCTTTTAATACAGAAAATTGTTTTAATGTGTCGCAATTAGTAGGAATGCAATATGAAAAAAAATATAATCAAGGTAACTTTTAATAATATTTCATAAATTTGATAATAATAGTCCACCGTTTCATATGATATCAAATAGTAATAAGCTTTGATCAAATTCAAAATAAATTTGTTTTCCAAAAATGAAACAATTTTAGGACAACCAGAAATATTGAATAAGGATAAAATAAAAACTTTAAATGCAGATAATGATATTGAAGCTAGATTAAAAGTAAATGAATTTGTTAAATATCATGCAGAATTTTGTAAGGAATTGTCCACAAAAAGTTTTCCTATTATAAAATTGGAAACTACAAAACAAATAAATGAAAATATTGAAGTTCCTAAAAAAAAAGATTCGTCATTGAATTTCGAGAAAACGACTACGAAAAATGAATCTGTAAAGTTCCTAAATGATTTAAAATTAACTACGGAAAATATAGAATCAAAACCTACAAATAAGTTATCTAATTTCCAATTTACAAGATTGGAAAATCTATTAAAACCTGTAACTTATACATCGTCTAAAAAACTTTTATATACGAATTATTTTAGAGACCCTTATGTTACTAGAAATTTACAAGAAAATAATCAAATTCAAAATACTATTTGTGCTGATAAAGAAGAAAATATTTACAAAACAAACTGTAACAAATACGAAACAGCCATAAATTATAAAAAGGATAAATTTTATGAAAGTACATTAGAAAATAAAAAATTTACAAATTTTCCATTTCAAAAAGAAAAGACCTATACTAATGTAAATTGTAACAAAATCAATTATTCTACGTTAAATATAAAACAAAATGAAATTGATAACAAAACTTTGAATACAAAATTTATGAGTCATACATTTTTGAAATCTACAAAAGATTTTGATCATAGTATATGTGAAAATAAATGTGTAAATACAATTGATAATACTTTAGATGTATTACAAAATATGCTAAAAGATGTTAAAAAATTCAAAAATAAAAGTATGACAAAATTTAATGATCAAAGTTATCAATTTAAAGAAATACAATCTAAAAAAAAGGATAATTATTGGAATGAAAATTTAACTTTTAATTCGTCAGAAATGAGATTGGAATTTATGCAAATGTTACAAGATATTAAGAAACATACGGAAACGTTAGAAGAACAATTAATTAATATGAACAAATGTAGAAGAGAAAAAAAAAAAATAAATGAAAAATTAATTTATACTTCAAAAAATTATAATCTTCAAGAAAAGAAAAATATAATTACACAATATCCTGAAAAAAAAAATATTTGTATACAAGATTCATATTCATATTGTGATTTGAAATGTCAATGTTCATTATTGAAACCGACAAATAGTTTTTATTCACAATATGAAAAACAAAATATAATTCTATTACATGGAAAAAAAATTGCAATAGATAAAAATGATAAAAAAAAAAACATTAATTTACTAGAATGTCGTGATGATTGCATAAAAAAAGTAAAGGACATCCAAATTCAATGTGTAAAATCACTATCTTTTCATATTCTTGATTCGAAGTTTAAACTCGCAACTACACTTATATCTAAAAAAGATTATACATCAAAAAACAAGAAAAGTCTTAATTATGTATCCAGTTATATCCAAACAGATAATTCACAAGCAATGCAAGTTGAAAAAATTCCATTATCCAATAAATTAAAAAATTATTCAACAAAACAAAAAAATAAAACAATTGATCCAATAAAAATAAATAAGAAATCAATATCTTTATGTTGTAATAAAAATGCTATTATATTATTAATTTTAAAAAAGATAAATAATAAATGTTTAAAGTGCAAATATAAAAAATCGAAGTTCTTGCATTTTAAACCGAAATATAATATTAATTCGCATATTATGTACGATCAGAAAATGATTAAATATAGATTATCCAGAGTACAGATACCTATTGTGTTCAAATCAACATACATAAAATGTAAAAGTGAGGAAGATTTTCATCTTAATAAAAATAATTACGAACTCTGTACAAAATATTCAACAAACAATTGTAAAATATCTGATTTAGTAACTGTATGCACGCAATCATCTAATTTATGGATCACTACTGCCACTTCAATTTCTTCTACTTTAATTAACAATAATAATACTATTAACAATTTTAATAAAGAAAAAATTGAAAAAAAAGAAGGCTGCACAATAAGTTAATAATTGATGCAAAACAAAATCAATAATATTTGTAATTATTTTTTTAAATAAAAATATATAGAGGTGGCATTGTAATATTTTAATTAATGTAATTTGACAAAAAAATGTGAATAACGAAGCAAGCAATAAAATATAATTATTTCCAGATATAATTTACGTTGTAATTTTATATGTATTTCTCTTATTTTTTTGTATTTTTTAAAATTACTGTAAAATTGATAACATTTATAAACTATGATTTTACGACAGATTTTTCAGAATTATAAATTTTAAGAGATAAAAGATATTAATATGATATAATAATTATTAAGTAAATTTATCGAAAATTATTCTTTTTTTTTAATGAATTTTTTTCGTAAGCTAAAATTTATTTAATTATTTGTTGAATTAATGTTTTTTTTAGTACTTTGTTACATTCGAAAATGTTATATTTTGTGAAGTAGAAAATATTATTATATTTTATAAAGTTCTTTATATTTGTTATACCGAATTTAATCATATAGATAAAAACATGTAAATAAATTTTTACACAGTTTTATAAACAAGTAAATAAATATCAAATTTTAAAGAGACGCAAACTTTTGGATCGCAAAATGTCAGAATAAAGTATAAAAATAACATACAAAGTAATTATTGTATTTAACTTATTCTTCAGAATATATGTATACGTGTAGATGATAATGTGGCAAAGCGATAGCAAAATTTTTCGAAAATTTAACCAAGAATATTGTTACTAAATTTTTTAATCAGGTACGCTGAGACTTGCTTGCTTCTATAAAAAGTATAGTGCAATCTGAGAATAAACATTCAAATAATTCTTATATTTAATTTTAATAATTCTCTTTTAGTATTTAGTAATTTATTATATCATTCTTTACACATATTGTTATGATCTCGATGATCGTACGAAACGGTGAACATGTAAACTAGATAATTACAAATAATAAAAATAAAAAGCCTCTCATAAGATTTCTTTTCTAAACGTTTAGTTATTCAATTTGATTTATGTATATATTTATATATATATATATATAGTTATATGTATTTTATATATATATATATAATATGTATAATCTATATATAAAATACATAACAGAGGCTCGCACAATGTTTTACAATTCGCGATGTTTAAATTATTAGTTTTTTCCATCGTTACACAATCGGTGCCAGCCAGTTTTCTTCTCAGCGTTTGCTGTATGTCGATTCGATAATTACAAAAATTTTTATGTATCTTATACTCCTACGTCCTGTCATAACCCTATTATAATACAAGAATTCTTTTTCTCACTTCGCTTCGCCAGACATTTAATCTTACACTTTTAAGAAAAATTTACATAGAGCGAGTAACATTATGAATGAAATACAGGTATTATGTACAAATATTTATAATTATACATATATACTTTATTCCTTCGATTTTATTCGAATATGATCGTCTGAATTTTTAAATTCGCGATCCCACCTAATAATTAGATAAATCGACGAATGACGTGTAAATGTAAATCTACTTTTTTCAATTTTCATTGTCACGTTTAACATAACATAAAAAATATATATATATATATATATATATTTATGTATGTTACGTTCATTTTCTTTTTAACGTTTGGAAAACAAAATAAAGAGATCTTTTTTCTTCTTATTTAAATTACAACATATTTCAACAAAAAATGAAATTTAGAAAATTTTATTCACTTTTTTTCGTTCAATCTTAAAACAACTGAAATTACCATTTCATGGTATATTTTCTTACCTTTTTTTATACAGCCTATATTACAAAAAAGTCAATATTATTTCGTCATGATATAAGATAAGGGGAAAAAAAAGGCTTTTCATTACGCGCCGCGAGAATCACTTATTTTTAAATTACTTATTCAAAAATTTATAGAAGCATCATATTAGAATTTCAAATAAAACAGTCATATTACTGAAATTTTTATATATTTCATGTCCTAACTAATGAATTTTTATAAAAAAAAATAAATATATAAAATAACGTTTGTTCTGCTATGCCCAATCTAATGCACTCAAAATTAACATAAAATTGCTACATAAACTGTTCTATTATCACTCTTTCCATTAATCCTTATTATAAATTATTTAAAAAAGTTTTTAAATATTGGCAAAGAATTGCCTCAGAAAATGTTTTTTTTTAATTTCTTCTTATCCATCCATTTTTTAATGCTGAAAATTTAAGAAACACTGGCTTTAAGAACATTTAGGCCTTTCTAAGTTTCAAGTATAAATATACTTACACCTGTATCTATAATATATGGACAACTCGGAAGCAATAATTGATTTGTGACTCGATCGGAGCGAAGTATGTGTAGCATTTTATAGATGCTTCTCGTTATCGATGCTTTCTCAAAGTTATACAATTCACACAAACCAGATTAATACATGTTAATATAATAAGATAATAATAAGATTGAGGAGATGATTCAACACGACACGCTTAGTTTGCCCGAAGAAATAAAATTGCTTACTAATATTTCTTGATTTAAAGTTAGGTTAGAATTTGAACGAACTGTTAGAAATTCCCGAGCTAAAACCGATTTAAAGCAGAAGAAATTCTTAAATTTTTTTTACATGATAGATTTGGGCCGGAATATGCTATTATCATCACATTATGTGTGATACCTTACCATTATCTTGACAAAATAAGATTACTCGATAATAAAACAAAAGAGAGACGATAATATAGCCATGTAATTGCAATATGCAATTATATAAGCAAAATCATAAATTCCTAACAAATACATTTCATAAAAAGATTTTTTTTACATTCTAGGTTTTCTTGTGGTTGACTTATGAAAAACATACAATAATAATATTAATAATAATAATTAATAATATAATATAATATAATAATAATATAATATTGATTGTAATTAACTATAACGTCCATAAAGTATTTTTTCGCCCTTCATTTTTTGTACACGATTACTAAAAACATTTCTTCCGCTTCTTGTTGAGAAAATAAATATTAATATTAAATTTGAAATATTATCTTGTTTTACTTTTTTTTTTATCACTGATCTGTAATCACTTCAACTACTGTCTTTCGTTCGTGTTAACTAGTTACAGTACATTATTATAGTCTAAATCGGCAAATCGACTTGCCTCGTAAGTGTATAGGCCTCTTTAATAATTATGGAACATTGCCGTATCTTCTTTTCTTGTAGTACATCTTCTTTACTGTTCATATCCTTCTTTTTTTTCTTATAATGCACAAGCACATTTTTTTTGCAATTAATTGCAAATTTTTTGCCAACTTTTCTATCATTCTTTTGTTTTTTCACTTTACACTAAAATTCAAAATAAACGAATTGATCGCTGTTCGCAGGATGAAAAAGGTTTCTTTTAGAGGCCTGGTTCAAGAGGTCACCTATGGTTACTGCTACTTTGATCATTCATATCATACAGAACTTGTGCGATTGTTCTTGATGATTCGACATTACTTAATGCGACTCCTGCCAAATGTGGTTCGTACGCTCTAAGATGTCTGAAAATCAAAACATAAATAATATTATTAAATATAATAACGATTGGTTATAATTAAACTATACAGAAAAAAAAATATAATTTTGGATTCTTACATAATCTAAAAATCATTTTCCATTTGAAAATAGAATTTATTCTAAGAAATAATAGAAAAAATTATGTACATTTAATTATATCTTATTAATAATTTTTTTTTTACTAAAATTAATAAAATTAATTAAAAACAAACCTTCTGCCATGCGTTGAATATATGACTAGGTTTCTAAGAATAAGAGCTGCTGTCAAGCGAATACTTTTGGTCACAGGACCTTCGTTGTCATCCTGTTAAAAAATTACAGTATAATTAAAAATTTATAATTTCGTTCAAATTATTTATAAAATATAAAAAAAATCTAGTCACACTCTTAAATAACACTAAAACAAATACAATATATCAAGGATATAACAATTATTTAATGATGTTTCAATTAATTAGTTGCAATAGCTTTGAACATTAGTAAAATACAATCGTGAAAACAAAATGGAAACATTGATTTAGGAAATGATGTCGCGTGAATAAATTATATAATATCATAGAAAATTTCAGAGAAAGCATTGATATTTCATTTTTATACTATAAATTTACATCAAATATCATATTATTTTTTTATATAAATATAAAATATATTAAATTAGAATGCAATAATAAATAATTTGGCACAGAAAAAAAAGAAAAAATTAATTAAGTAAATGTTCTTTAAGAATTTTAAAAATTGATTAACCTATTTATCAGAAGCTATTACATTATTATAATAATATAATATAATAAAAACAAATTTTTACAAATTGCTAAATTAGAATTATAAATAAATATGTTATACAATCAAAACTTAGCACCAAAAAAATATTAAAATTTTACAATGTTTTAAAATTGATTTGCGAGATACATTTTTGTAATTAAAATTATTAATTGATAATTCAATCATCCTTAAAAATATCCTTTCTTATTGAAGATTTAAATTAAATACCTGTTTATAATACAAAAAATGATTTTTTATTTTGATAAAAAACGCGACAAATATTCTACATTATGTTGCTTAAAATATTATACCCCAGCACCCTTCATCATCATGAATATACTTCAAATGCGTGAACACATAAATTATACAGGGACGCTAACTACGAAATGAAACTAAAATGGAATACATGCTAATAAAAAATACATATGTATACACCGTAAAACTTGAAACTAAAAATTAAGAAACCACAACGTATGTTACGAAAACAAAAGAAAATTAAGCGCAAAAAAAAAAGAGGCGGCAGGAACAACGCACAAGAGCTGTGGTTGTAAATCGTGAATCGTGAATCCTTTTTTTTTTCAATTTCTGAACACGTTTTTACCTGTTCTGGTGGAGGATTTTGCCCAGGTCTGGGAGAAGAAGAGCTTGAAGTGGCTGCAGCGGGCTTGGTCGGCCTTTGCTGCTTTGCCAAGAGAATAAGAAATTTCATTACATTAACAATACTTAACAGACTCTATGAACCGTGAAACTATAAAGGATTCTCCGAAATATTGACACAAATTATATCATTAAACGCGGTATTTTTGATATCAGTATATATGTGCTATCTCGCGTAGTAATTTTAGTGCATTTGTTATCCCTATGATGTGTCTTGTGTTTTTTTTTTTTATTGAAATTACCATTAACTTATGTCTACATATATTATTATAATTCATTTGATTTATAAGATTATTTATGTGATTTTACTAACCATTAATTCCTTTGGATTTACAAACTCCAAAGCGTGCCGTTTAATAGCATGGAATGCTGCATTCGGTGCATATCCAGGATGATGAGGAGTTGGCGGTGTCGATGTAGAAACTTCGGTTTTGCCTGTTACCGTTAATTGTTTCCTTCTTATCGACATTGTCTGTAAAATTATTAAATTATTTAATGTTTAGTAAAGTTCTTTTCTATAACTATAAAATTATAATTGAAAAAAATATAAATTCTTATAAAAATATATAATATTATACTTACTTCCGCATTACAATGCCTATCATACAAATGTGTCATCAATGAAAATCTTCGTCTTTTCAAGGCATCACAGCTTGCCCAAAGACATAATATTTCCTCCCCACCAGATGGACAATGTGTTTCGCATACATGAAGATAAACTTCATGTGGTGTTTTAAATTGCCTTTACGAATATAAAAATAAAAATATATAAAGATAAAATAATTAAGAATCATAAAATAGTTTCACAAATTAAAATTATTATTATTATATTTTGTAATATTAAAAACTAATCAATTACCTTAAACAACCTCGCCATTCACATAAATATGCATTGGGATCAATTTTTATTGTAATAGTTTTTTCTGATTGATTCTGGCTCGTAGATGGTTTAGATTCTGGTTCAGTAGAGGTTGAAGAACTGACAGTCTTTATTACTTTAGCAGGTTGCTTTGTCGGTAATCCATGTGTTGCTGCTGCCTGATGAGGTGTAGTGGGTCTTGTAGGCGGTGGAGTAGAAGCTGGTGTTGGTGTTACCACTCTTGATGGCACACTCGTTGACACTGGTGTTTGTTGAGCCATTGCGGGAATTGTAACGGTCACTGTATTTGGATTTGTTTGTGCTACAGAACTGTTCACTATTATCGAAGTTTGTGGAATTGTGCCAGACGTTGGAACCAAAGGAGGAGGTATATTGCCGAGTGCTGGACTCTGCAAGATAGGACGTGAAACTTGTGTAACGACAACCTGCTGTCCCTGAGGAGTGACGGCCACCATTTTTTGCTGAGTTGGTTGGGCAGCTGCTTGAGATTGCAAAATAATTATCGTTTTTGCACCTGTTCCCTGCTGTTGTGTTGTTTGAGCTACTAACACAGTCTGCGCTTGACCTTGAACCAATGTTGTTTGTGGTTGAGCTAAAACGTAATTTTGACCAGGGACGCCACCAGAAACAACATACTGTAATTGACCTCCTGCTCCTTGTTGCAATAAAACCTGTGGTTGAGGTTGCGCTTGCCTTCCTTTCACTGCACTAGTTGGAATAAGAACTTGATTATTCGATTGTATTGTTTGTTGTACTACTATTTGCCTAGGTGCTGCGACAATAAGTTGTTGTTGAGGTTGTTGTTGAGGATGAGGTTGTGGTTGTTGTTGCATTTGAGGTTGCGGTTGTTGCGGTTGCGGCGGCGGTTGCTGTGGCTGTTGCTGTGGTGTCAGTTGTGATTGTTGTTGTTGTTGAGATAATTGTTGTTGATTAATTTGATTGACAAATATATGAGGTTCTTCTTTTATCGTAGTAGTAGTTTCTTCTTGGACATTTACAGTAACATTTTCATCAAGGTCAATTTCGTCTTCTATACAATCTGCAGCCAGAGCAGCGTAAAGATTTGCGGCTGTAGAAGATACGGTTGCTTTCTCACTATCCTTATCATCATCCTGTTCTTCAGATTTTATACTCGAGACAGTGGATTCAGCAGTGGTCGAATCAACAGCAGGATCAGGTGACATAGTACCATTAGAATATTTTACTTTTTTTACATCTACTTCATCCGACTCACTAGCAGCTCGTTTTATTCCTCTAGGTGCTTCAATTAAAGTATCTTCAGAAACTTCTGTCTGTATAACATTACCTTCTTCTACTTCGGTTTTTATTTTAATGTCTGTAGGAGATTCTTTTAATACTTTCTTAATGTGATTTTCCACTAAGTCCATTCCTTTTTCATTAATCGAATTTTTTCCTAAAACACCATTCAAAATAGGCTCTTTGTCAACTTTCCGTTCTAATAAATCTGCAAGCATCATACTTTGCAGAGGTTTCTCTTTAGACGTTATACTAGATGAATCTTTTGATGAATCTTCTTGGGCATCGATATCCATATTACTTGGTGCACCATTTAATAGAATTCCTTCAAAACTTGTCAAAGAATTATCTTCTTCTATACCGACACCAGAACAGTCCCTACTACCACCAATACCACTACTGGATGCCAAAGAATTATTAGTCGAATCTGAATCCTCAGCTATTGATGTACAAGTTGAACGTTGAATAGCTTTATTTGCTGTAGTTATAGTTGTTGCTGGAGGCCGACATACTTTAATGTTTGACGATATGTGGTTTTCGGTTGAATTTAAAACCATTGTGGAAGAAGTTGTTGATGTTGGTATTTGGTTGACATTTTCATTATCATTTACTTCAGTCTATAAAATTAAAAAATCAGTAACTCAGTAAAATTTGAAAATTATATTTCTCATAATTTCTCATAAAGTTCATATTGTACCTTGTCACAATTATTAGTCATAATAAATTTAGCTCCATTGAGCCTTTGTATTTTTTTGGCAGGAATGGGTGTGATAGTTGGCTTTTGCTTTGAGTTGACAGGTGTCTTTGGGAGTATTGCAGTTAAAGTTGTAGTTGCAGTTGGTTGCGATATATTAGTTAATTGCTGTTGTAGTAGTCTTTGTTGTTGTTGGCGTTGTGCAACCTATAAAAATTGTACAATTTAGATTTATTTAAAAGAAAGAATTTAATTTTTTTTTTTTTTGAAAATTACTTTATATTTTCTTAATTATTATAGAAAATAAAATATATTTCAATTTCGAAAACCATGCTTTTGTTAGTAGAATACAAAACACTGATTGTCACTCTAAACTCAAAAAATAACCACATTATTAAATATTACTTAAGAATTTTAACCAATGTAAAATATAAATCTTATCTTTTAAAGTAAAAGAAAATAGCATAACCAAAGTATAATACTTATATCTACTTCAGAACACAAACATTAAAAAACTTTTTGAAATTAAATTTGTTAAAACATACATTCACTAAATATAATTTTAAGTGCAATCTTATCTTGTAAAATGGTTTTTTTTACAAATACAAATTATTTTAAATTCAAATTTAATTATTTTATATTTGATATTGAATTTTAATTAATATAATATTTAATATAATATTTCAATATCATATAAATATGTTTTGTTTTGTATAAAATTTTTAAATTTTCTATTTTAAATAAAAAATAATTATTTAACCATCCTACAATTTATGGTTGCACAATATTTTGAAATTTATTTTCTGAAATTCAAATTCAAAATGCTTAAAATCGTATAAAAATCATGATTATCATCAGATTCGCATGAAATGATCTTAAAAAAAAGTGATTTTCTTAATAGAAGTATCAAAAAACATGAAATAAAATAAATATATCTTATTAATATATCTCAAATCTTTTTTAATAGAATATTAAACATTTCTATAATAAATTATATCAATCATTTTTATTTTATTTTTTTTTATTTTTATAATAACTTAAAATTTATACAAATATAAATGTAAAATTTATTAAAAATTTTTTTTTATTAGATTTTTTTTTTTAGTTTTAGTTTTCTTTATTTAATTAGAAATACTATGTGTTTTTAAATAAATTTATCAATTTATTTTACTTTCTCTTTTTATTTCTCTATTATTCCATTTAAGAAAATCATCTTCGCCGAAGAAAATCAGAAACGCCGTCTTATATGTCCTTAATACATTTTCAACATCTTATCTATATAAAAAAGTACTACTGTTTTCATTGTTAATGTACAACAATGATACCTGGTTGCTGGTTATTAGCTGGTTGGCACTGATGCTGGATGCGATGCTAGCAGTAGTGTTTGTTACACAGGCAGTAGGGGTAGACACACAAGTCGCAGCAGTACTGGGCATGCAGTCGCTGCTAACCGTTACCTTAGTAGCCAGAAGGCTTTTTATTATGGAACTGGATGTAGTACCACTTCGATTATCTTCCTTTGCAACTACCTGGACAGTTTGACATTGTTGCTGTACTTGTTGTACTTGTTGTTGTGGTTGTGTTTGGGAGCCACTTGACAGCAATGCTTGACTCAAATGAGGATGTGATACTGACACCTAATTAACAATGATCATAATGTAATTATAACATCAAAATATCATGAATAAACAAAAACATTCTTATAATACAGAAATTACAAAAATCAATTACAAAAAATTATAAAAAAATTAAATATTTAATTAAATAATAATATTGTTGTTTGAATTTGTATATTATAAAATATTATAAAATAGTTTCTATATTAGATATATTATATATATAATACATATTAATGATGCAATAAACATTTCCAGCATTGACAATGAATTATTATTAATTATCATTTTGAATAATTATATGAATGAAACTACAAAAGTAATTTTGCTTTTTATGAAATTCATAAGGCATGATATTCAAACAAATTCTTATTACAGTTTATTATTAAGCATGATACGAATAGAAGTAGAACAAATGAAATTAATCAAAAACAAAATTTATTAACTTGTTATAAGATAATAAAAATATTGTACTATGAAATTATATCTACATGAAAAATATCAAAATATATATACTTAAAAAATAAGAAATCTATGTTGATCATGCAATAGTAAAGTTTTTTATCCAAAATTGCAATTATAGATATTACTGATAAAAATATAAAATATAAAATAAGCTTCGATATATTATAACAATTAAAATATTAATAAAATGATCTGATTTGAATACACACATATATATAAAATATTCATTTTAAATAATACTTATAGTAGTCATTCATATTTAAAATAATATTTATATTTCATATTTATATTTTATCTTTTTTATCATATATCAATTTACAGTTAAATCTTATTTATTTGAAACAAAAAAGAATTTGTATATATTTGTATATATTTCAAATATGTTAAATATGAAAATAAATTCTTTATTAAAAGAAGAAAATCTACAACTTACATAACTTTTTAGAAAATTATGTTTCAATAATCTGGATTTCAAAGTTCACATAATTACTTATTTGCATGCACATGTAATGGAATAGACGGGATTTGAGGCATGCAAAATGTAATATTGTTAAGAAAAGCCCATATTATGACAGCATAGTGAAACCATAACCAAAATAAGAACCAAGGTCATGAGTGGTAGAGAGAATGGTAGAAAGCTTAGGACTTGGACCCACCTGACTTTTAGAATCAACCTTGGTGACTGGATTTTGGGATTGAGTTGCAGTGTTCGAGATACTGGATGGTGGTTTTGGTGGAGCAGACAATTGGGCTTTAAGGATAGGCGATGCTGGGGCAGGGGTTCTTGGAGGCCCAGATGCAGGATTGTCTAGGGCCGTGCTATCAGGAGCAGGACTTATACTCTTGATTGTACGCTGTTGTACGGGAAGCACCTTTACTGGCGTTGCGTTGGCTGCTGGAATTGGAGCTGTGTTAGTCCCAACTGCAGTTTGGCTCGGATAAGTTACTTGGGGAGATGTGGCCCGTACTCGGATTCCTTCGTAATACTGAGTACCACTTGTTTCACCTTTCAATGGATTTGGTCCGACGCTTCCACCAAATACAGATCTATGGAAAAATATTTGTATCATATTGTATTATATATATTGCATTATATATATTGTATTATATATATTGTAGATATTTGTATTATATTGCTTTTTTAATTACAATTGAATATTAATATTTTACAATAAAATCGATCATTTTGTATATATAATATATATAAATGTATATATAATATATATATATTGTATATTGTATATATAATATATATAATATATATAAAATATATAATATATATAAAATATAATATATATAAAACTAAATATTCTTCTGAAAAAAATCTTATTGTCTATTTTGCTGAAAAATCTTAAATAAAAACAAACTAAGTAGAAAATAATTTTATATACAAGGAATCAAATATTTACCTAACGCATCTAGGAAAATGAAGTGGAGCAATAACACCTCTTCTACCAATCTTTGTGCAGCAACCAAGATATTTCTTGTATAATTCTTCTTGTTCTATACGGATTCCCTGTGCTGGTTCGAAAGTAGCTCTTAACCAACTCAAAGCAAATTGCTCGTTTTCTTGAATAATTTGTTGATGTGCATGTTGTTGCTGAAGCGAATTATTTGTCTCAACTGCTTCTAAAGATAGATATAAACAAAATAATATTAATCTATTTAGCCTTTTTTTTCTAAAAATTGTTTTATTATTTTTATATGTACTGTGCGTAGTAGATTTTGTTGTAATTGCAGCTGGAGTCGTTGGTCGTGAAGGTGCTGGGCTAACAGGAGCTGGCGTTGCAGTAACTGTAGCTGGAGTTGTTGGCACAGAGGAGGACACTGTTACTGCTGGCGCAGTAGCTGTGACAGGAGTAGTATTCTGAGTAGCATTCGGTGGTGGTGCTACCGTAGACACTGTTTCGATAACTCTCATCAAAATACAAGCTTTCGGCCCATAACTCTGCGCTTCTACAGTAACAAGAGCAACTAATGTGTCGATAGCTCCGCGTACCCGCGCGACGCTAGTACATGGCCTTTCACCTAACGAAGTCAATGCGTACAAGCATTCCAAGGTATATACTAAAAGAGCTATGTCGTTCAGAGCTAAAAATCTGTAAATAAATATGTATATGAATTTTGATATAAATTGTTACTACTTTACTATTATAATTTCATATAATTTCATTAGAATTATAGAGAATTAAATATTTTTTTTTAGTTAGAAAATATATTTCTCTATTTCACTTTTTTAAAAGTGATATAAAAAGTTATATTTTAGCACTGATAATTCAAGATGCACTATGAAAATTTTTCTTAAATTTTCTATATATGTAAAGATTTTTTTTCAGAATAAAAGTCATAAAAATATGATAAGATATATTTCAAAAACAAAAATTTGTACGTGAAATTTATGAGACAAAATTCACCTGCATATTAGTTCATATACATTGTCTTCTAATCCAAACGTAACGATTTCTTCATTGCTGTCTTGTTGGCTAATTTTATTAAGCACCTCCAAGCAGGAAATAACAATAAACCTGTCTTGGGATTCAATTCCCTTTGCCACACATGACAATACAACATCTGTTATCCTCTCACCAGCTTCTTTTAAGACTATTTCATTTGCTATGTTTCCTAATATATCAAAACCAAGCTGATGCAGATTACTCCACCTCGCTCTTACACAGAGTAATACGAATCTCAAGAAACATCGATTCCTTCCTAATACAGCAGCGTTTTCTGGTGTAAAACTTAAATTCCGTAAAATAGATGCTATTTGGAGCACACGTTGCCCATAAGGATCCTGCGTTCCCAATGTTCGTCCAACACAAAACAAATCTTTATCTTCTTCCTCAAATTTTATGGAGTTTTGATTTTGATCTCTTAAAGTTTCATCTTGGTGAGATCCAATCGGATCTAATCTCGAACAGTCTGGCATCGCCTGCATACATATACATACACACACATTTTATTTTATGAAATGCAAAATCTCTACAATAAATTAATGAAAAGTATATTCTAAGATTCCACATATTTAATTGAAAATTTATTATAAAACTAACAGAATAAGAAAGAAATCCATTATTTTATATGATTCAAAACTTGTAAATTTTTTTAAAAATGGATAATTGGAAAACGATCTTGAAAAAAGAAGGGAATTATTATTTTGAATTAATATTTAAAAATTTGTAAAATTTGTATCTAATGATAAAAGCTTTTTGTTGAGACCAAAAATAATGGATTTATTTCCAATCTCTCTTTCTCTTTCTCTCTCTCTCTCTCTCTCTAATATACTACAATTTTAATTTTAAAAATTAAATAATTTAATTCAAAAAAGATTTGATCATTCTTTATAAATTACAGAAACTAATTTACTACATACCACTATTATTCTTAATCATGTGTCTTGTTCAAATTCAAATAAAATAAACTCTTTGAATTTGAAAATAAAAATAAAATGGAAAAACGGAAATCGAACAATCACTTAGAAGATTTCTTAGAAGGCAAAAATCAACCAATAATCAAGACACGCGGTATCCTATTTCATCGTACCCCGTCGACTTCCATCGACGTTGACGCCTCATCTCCGTTCTCCGTGGACGCGGCGCTTTTGTTCTGTTTCTCCCTCTCCAATATTTTCCGCCTGGAGAAGGTCTGGGGGCTGGCGGTGGTCGGTTTCTTCATGAACGTTCTTTCATTCGTAAGATCTATCACATCCTGCGAGTCGAGGACGTCCGACCAGAAAGAGTTGATGGAATAATTCCTCACACGGGAATAAACCTCGATGAAGAGCTGCCGCGTTCCAGGTGAATCGAAGACACCGGCGTGCGCCAAAAGTATGTTCACGAGACGAGGATATTTGTCGAGGCGTAAGATATGCTTGCCCTCGTTCGATAGCAACGTGCAGACATTGATGGCGAAGTCTTGCTCGTTGGGAAGTGGCGAGAGAAGAGATAGCGCGAGTTTATCGTAGTTGGATGGCTTATAAAGATCGGACGAAAGGCCATTGTATTCACGAAGAGATTCTGAAAATTGAAAAAAAAAAAAATTGTTATTGTTATTAATCTATATGAAAAATTTATTTTCTAAAAAAAATTAAAATTATACGATTGTTAGTTCGTATATTCTTAGAGAATTGAAAGAGGAAGACGAGGATCATTGAAGGAATGTAAGTAAAAGAAAAATAAAAAAAATTAAATTTGCACAGTGTAGATAATAACCATCGCACTAAGAATAAAATTTGTTTTATTACAAGAGATTAAGATAACGATCACGAAAGAAGCGAATTTAGTTCACGAGAATCTAATCATCTCGTGTAAACAAGATCTCTTCTTATCATATAATTAACATTTGGATATTTTTTAGAATGCAATAATGTTTTAATATGCAAAGAGTTTTAATTATATTAATTTTTATAATGTAATTTTGATTTTTTAAGTAATGGAACATTTATGGAATATTACATTTTATCAATCGTTTAATTAATTATAAGTTTATATAATAATTATATATCGCAAACAATTCCTTAATAAATATAGGAGAATAAAGGAAGGTTATAATCATACGTATATCTGATACTGGTTAACAGGCGTCGCCTCATGCAACTGGTGTGTGATCGACAAATCACGAGTATAATAGCTTGTACATGATCAGATCAGATCTTTACAAAACAATAAAATTAATCGATGGAGTGGAAATATATAATATATATATGATAACAATATATAATAACAAATGATAGAATTTAATTTCAAACGAATTATAATATAATTAATTTTGTTACGATAAATTGGATTACATCAACTCGAAAACGATGCTTTATAACAAAATATAATTTGACTAAATATTCCTTCACTCTTAATTATTTGCAACGTTACCTACTACGGAATACAATACAACAACTAAAATTAACTTTATTTTTATTAACTTGATAATGTGAGCATTTTCTGGTAATCTATAAAAAAAAAAGCTTTGATTTAATATTAATTGTATTGTACATTTCTATAATATAATATAATGAAAAATATTATAATTCATTTTCTTTTTATAAATAGATGGAAATAAATCGCATGCGCAATTTTCAATAGCGCGAAAGATAATTCATATCGATTACAATTGCACGCGTTTCACACACAACAATCTTTGATCTGGCAGCAAATTGTTTCTTTCTAACAATTTAGCATACGAGACTCGTGCAAAGTCTACGAAGTAACTGGAATATGCATTATCGCAAAATCGCGGTAATATCTTTTTCAACCGCAAAACCGCGATCAATATCGCGCGTCCCAGGAGAAATGCTACTTTTTGCCGGAAACTACGGAATCTACTGACGGAAGGTAAGAAAGGAGAGACGGAAGATAAGGCAAAACGAAAAATGCGCGCGCGAAAAAAGGCGAGAAAAAGAGCCTCTAATAAGATTGTACTTCGTCGAGATTCTTTCTACTCTCTGATTGATGTGATAAAAGGTGATGATCGTCAAATCTAGCGAGTCTAATGTAATATGTGATATATTACATTATATATATTTTAAATACATTTCAATTTTTTTTCACTATTTATTTTTAATTATCTTTTCTTTGTTCAAACAATTATCTGTATTATACAATTAATATCACAAAATGAGAAATATGTTATCTACTTATTATATGATTATTATATTTTTAAACTATAGCAATAATAATGTTTTAATATTGATTTTTTTTCTTTTTTTTCAGTTAAAAAAAAAAAGATCAGGTAATAGATCGTTGGTCACTTTGAGAAAATGAGTAAAGCCGTGGTGAGATAATAATTCTTGGCAATAATTGAGGACACTTTCGAGAACGACACGAAAAGGCCATTCTTGGCAGGAGTAATGAGTTGATTTCGATTAGCCAAGTAAAGATTCGCTTCCAGGCCTATGAGTTACCGCAGAACTTTCCTTGCACTACATCTTGACCTAATTTTATCATTCTATCGTTCGAGATATTCAAAATATTTGTTTTATTGATAATTACAATTTCGAATTATATATATTCTATGTTTTTTTATTTCTATTTTCTATCTTTTTTTTTAATTTTATCATTCATTCAAATATAATAAAAATGTAATAAAACTAAGCAACGATTATCATCGTGATCATCATAATCAAGAATACAGATTTATTGCGAAATAAAATGGAAATGACATTTAATTTAATACGTTTACTCATCTGCGGAATCATATTTATTAATAAAAATACTATTATTATATAAAGTATTTATTTCGTTATTTTTTATTGAAATAAAAAAAAAAAAAAAAGATTAAATTATAATTCTATGATATATAAATTCAATGTTTAAAAAATATTTTCTTTCATTGAATTTTATCGATTTTTCATTCCGCCAAATTTAATTTTAAAAATTAATGCATATTGAAGATAATTGATTATAGATTTTTTTTACTTTTATTTTTTATTCATTAATTTATTTCAATAATATTCAATAATATTCATCCTCTTTTTAAAATTTTCATATCATTTAACTTATCATCTTAGGAATATATATGTATAAAGTTTGTTTCTTAATAATCTACACAAAATATTTGACACATTGCCAAATGTCGACGGAAATTCTAAAAGGAGGCGCTCATAAACTGTTTTAACGCAACTCTCCACATTGATCAAAATAGCATTGGCGTAGAAAGTTAATTTTCTTTTTACATCTTTTATCAATTTAAAACGATTATTGAATGCAAATAGTCTTTGTCATTATTGTGTTAATGAATATGATCAATATCAAATGTTGCAATACATAAGTAATAATATGCATTCCCAATAGGATTGAAGTTCTAGTTCTTCGTCAGCGATAATAATGACAAGAGAATAGTGTAATACTCGTTATCTTTTCTCATGTCATGTCAATGCACTTACATATAAATGAATGATCTTATATGAGAACAATTAAAAGTGATAGATAAATAATTTAAGCTTTATTGCACTCCTCTTGTTTAAATACTGAAAAAATTTACAAATTGAAATATGATTATATGACAAAATAAATATATATCTAATAAAATATTTTTTAAACAATGAAATCTTAAATCATGTCCTTTAATTATTTTTTTATAGACATATTTCTTTTTTAAATTATATATAATTACATATTAAATTACATATATTTAATATATTCGACAAATATTGAATTTTAAATCTACAATTTATTAAATTCTTAATATTATTAAGAAGTAATACTATAATGATCAATAAAGTTACTAAAACGATAACCTTTCATTTAATTTAAAAATATATATCTAACCATATCAATTCATTCCCACAAAATAGTATTCCATTCTCTCTCTCGGTCACTGTAACAAACTAATTAATCGATAATTTGATCGACGGAGAGAGTTTCGATCGATTCAACAGCCAGCGGTTGGTAACACATATTAAAAGCAGAGGGAGAATTCGATGAGGTTAAGGGCATTTCAACACCGAGTGATGCGCAAGGTGCACAGGAGGCGCTGCGCACGCGACGTCAATAATTGGCCTTAAATGATGACAAATGCCGTAACAAGTTACGCTATGGCATATGCAGTGGAACAAAGCATTTGATATATCGATGGCACGCGGTTTAAACGTCACCAATCGCGAAAGTAGCCAGTTCACCTGGATGACGCTAGAATTCAGGCAACGTAGCAACCGAGAACGAGTCGAAGCAGAACAGAGAAAGATAGAGAAGAAGTGGGGATAAACGTATAGAATTGAAAAGTTGGTGGGGGCTGAAATCGGGAGCTACAGAACATCGCGCAAGCGTGGTGAACGTTGTGTTACGCTGGCGCTGGGAGGATCGAGGTCTCACGGAACTCCTATCCCCGCAAACGTTTATTGATTGTGACTCTCGCATCGTGTCTCCTTTTCTGTCTTTATCACACTCTCGTTTCTCACTCCCACTATTCCTCTCCTTTGTTTTTATATCTTCTTCGATCAAATGTTTGTTTTACTTTTTCTTAAATTTTCGCTATTTTGTAAATATATTACACTTATTTAAGTGTAAATATATTGAAATAATCGAACAAATTAAATGTGTACATATTTTTAAATTTGATTACAATAAGCTGTGAATTACGAATTTTGCAGGAATTAAAGTTAAACGTAGATTTTAAAGAAAAATTAAATAATACAATAAATTGTAATGCAAGATATAATTTAATTGTAAATATAAAATTTGTATTTCACTTTGTTCTTTATAATTCCTTATAGTTTTGTGATTTAAATTTTGCTAACATTTCTAAATTACGTTTATTCTTTTTCATATATATAATATACATATTATACATGTTTTTATACATGTTCAATGAATCAATAAAATGTTATCGTGGAAAATCATTTATAAATGATTTAAAGAAAAATTTCATTCCCACAATCTATTTATTTTTCATATGTATTATACATGTAAAAGAATAATGTAAATTTATTTTTTATCTGCAAACGTGCGCGAATCGGAAATGATGGTGAACTTAAGCAAAGTCGAAGTTCAATTCAATGATTACGCGTTATGAATACTTAACGGAACAATTTAGCGCGCGCGCCACGCAACTTCGACGTCTCGATATAATGTTACGCATGAACGCGCGCATCCAATGCGCGCGAACAAGATAGGACTTCGCACAGATATACACGTTCCTTAAACACGCGGCATCGATTTTGTGGGTGCACGCCCATTATTTCATCGTGAAATCACACCATGTTGCGTAGTTGATTTTAAAAAATGATAAGAGATGTTATATAAAGTCATCCCTTTTAAAGATAAACATATAATATAAAAATTTAAAATAAAATTTTTTTTAATTTTTAAATCAATTTTTTTAATTCAATTTAAGTTTTTAATTAAGATATTTATATTTTACATAAATTTTTAGAAATTAAAAATTTGAATTTTTTGTATTTGCAATTTAGATATATAACTAATTAATTATGTGTTATTATGTAATGTATTGATGAAGTGAATGCGACATTCATTTTTCTTGTAATACTAATCTTCAGATGCCTACGCAACCAATAAATATTTTTAAAATAGATTTTTAAATTTTGTATAAATTATTTTTAAAAAAATAATAGGTTTAAAAATTTCCAAATTAAAAAATACTAATTAGACCTATAAGAAAAGTTAACATCTTGCCATCGACTGATATCAAAAGAATTAACATGTGAGTAAACATCATATATATGTTTATTTAGCGATCGGGTCAATTTTGAATTTCAGTAAATTTAGTCGATATCGTTGAAGTGACCGAAAGTGTTAAGTTACCGAACATTTCAGTACCCAAGCGTTTCCAGTTTGCCGTGTCGAAAAGTAGTAAGAAGAGAACGAAAGAAAATGAAAGAGTAACGAAGATGCGAGAAAATGGCAAAGTGGGGTGAGTAAGCACAGTACGGAGCTGATAGTTGATCGTACGCATGCGCAGAAAATATAGACCCGCGTTCCGACAGTCAGAGCGCGGTCACGGAGGTGTATGCGCGATTCTATGTGTGTCATGATTATTGCCCATTAAATTATCTTGCACACGTTGTGCGCGTTCTACTCTCACTCCCTGACACGAAGCTGCATCAATGCACATATATCGTATTATTGTGTACAAATATACGTAGTGCACGTATATGTATGTATCATGTACACGTACGCATTTGTTCCCAGCCAGACTGGCTCTCTATCTCTATATCCCTCTCTTGCCCGACACAGCTTCGAAGCACGTCAATAACCCGTTGCCGCCTCGCATGCTGCATACGTTGCAGTGCGTTTATAGCGCGAGCGCACATATGTTCGCAACACACTTAACCGACGCTTTTTTACGAAACGAGTTTCGGAGCTTTCACCTGTTTCTATAGCTCGGTTCGATTCTCGAGTCCTTTGTGCGTATGTAGACGCACTTGAACCGGCTCAAAATTCTAGCCTTCGACACTGTTACTCATTTTTTATCATTTATCATTATGTTATCATTTTTTTATCTATATTTTACGCAATTTTTTCTCAATTTCACTTCCTCCTTCCACGGAACAACGTATTATTTTGACCGAGATTAATGGCGAAATGTAAATCATCGTTAACGAATTGCCAGGAAACCTGAAACGATGATAATGCGCGCGCTTGGAACTAATTGTAGGATGCAATTACACATAAAAGCATTTTTCATACGAAGGGAAATTTATAATTAAGTAATCGAATATTTTCTGAAGATTAGAAAGTATTTTTTAAATTTTTATGTAATAAAATCAGATTATAAATAGTTCAATGATTAATAAAAAAAAAAAAATTAAATCGAAAATAGATATAAGTAAAATGGAAAAGACATATGTCACTTTCAATTCTTACTAGCTTGATAATTTTTTATTATTTTAATATATTCTAATAATATTTCATTGTAAATATAAAAATAAATATTTTAATAATATTTCATTATAAATATAGAATAAAAATGTATTTAAACAAATATATTTAATTTTATTCCTTTCTAGAATGTAACTAATATATCTTAAATATAACGAATGAACATAGAACACCGTTAACGTATTATTACCCGATATGGTGGTCGTTTTTGTAAATCTGAATAGACCAGAACGTCAGACGAAAAAAATTCTGACAAACGGAAATTGCTAACGCAGCGAATTATTGAACCATGACACTCGACACGTACGTACACCTGCGTACAATGTATGTACGTTTGATATGTTACTGTGAATACGAGTACGTGTTGGTGGTAGCGGGAAAGAGCGAGAAAAATACAGGAACAATGCATAGTGGAAAACGCATTTGAAAGTCGTTCGAGCGTGTGGACGTGCATGTGAAATGCACGGCGCGACGAGTACAGTGGCATAAGTTCGTAAAAACGGTTTATCGAGAACCATCGTAAATTCAGCGGTCGGTTCGGCAAACGCTGCGGGCTTCGCGTGACAAAAATATGATTGGAAAGCACGGTGACGATTCAAAAATTCGATACATTGTGGATAAGAATGGTGGATAAATGAAGTTGAATGTTATATAAGTTAAACAGCACAATATTTTGATGTCTTTCAATGAAGCATCAATCAGTATAGATACTATTTACTATATTTAATATAAACAAGTAACTAATACCGTATAGGTTATGTTTTCTAATTTCTCGCCATGTTTCCGTTTCTTCATATTCTTTAAAGTAAATATTTAAAAAATAGATTTAAGCAATTTTTTTTATATAAATGTATCTTTTTATAGTTCGAATAAATTTATTATTAGCATAATTTTTTTTTATTAGTTTACGGAATTATTTTCAGAAAAATAAAATTCGATAATTACCTGCGACATTGTGTTGATGATGATTATAAGTAAGAGGAACAGAGTGTAATGCCCTAGCAGACCATTTTCTGTGTCTGGAATCCTCGTCATCGTCGTCAGCTTGTTGGCCATCTTCTCCCAGGAAATGTACTTTTTCGTATCTGTCCAAATACCTAGAAAAATATATGATTACGTTGTGTTAAATCTCAGAACTATTATAATTAAAATATTTAGAGCAAAGTATCTATAAATATCCAATATATAAAATTCATGTTCTCTCTTTTTTTTTTTTTTTTTTTTTTTTTTTAGAATTAAAAGAAACGCTCTTTCTTTGTAAAAATTATAAGGAATAAAGAGCAGAACCATTGGTTGGAAGGGAAATTATCAGTATATTTGAAGACAATTGGTGTGTGTATTAACTTAACTTTAAAGATAATGAGAGAGAGGATTGAACTTAACGGAATTCAAATGTACATATAATACTTTTGTATTTTTTTCTTTTAACGAATGTTAATGGCCCAAGAAAATACGATTTGAACATGTTGCCTTTGACAACATCCCTTTTATTCTCTCTCGTTTTCTTCGCACATTTCTTTGTCCAATCTCGAAGCTTAAGAAGAATCCAATGCTCAAAATCCATCTACAAGAGAGTTAAATACTTTTTTTTATAAATATTACAATATTAACAATTATTATATACATTAAATTATTTTATTTTGTTCACTTAGAAACTAGAGAAAATTTTCTACTATTTATTATTGAATAATCAACTTTCTACTCAGAAGTTCAATTTAAAAAATTCAAATAATTCCTCGTATTTAAACTTTAGCAGTGACATCTATAATTCTGATAATTACGCAACTTCGATACTTAGTGTAAAACATAAAACTGCGAAATGCATTGGGATAAAATGAATAATATCGAAGAGTTTAATAAATTTTTTTTTTTTTTTTTTTTTTACGTTCTTGATTTCATTTCTTCATAGAACAAACGCACAATATAGACAATTCAAGCTCCACCTCGAAAGAGAAACCAATGCAAGCGATGTCGACCCGTCGACGACCGTACGCGACTAAATGGCGCTCAATTCCAAGCACCGACCGAGACACAAGATACGTTGAACCGACTCTTGTATCGACGCACGAGTTTCGAATGTGATTAAGCTACGCGGGATCAAGCTTACTGACCGCGATCGAGACTGAAGAGAAGAACGAAAACAATCCTGAACAAACCTGTGAAGTTCGAAGCACGTTCGAGAATATGATGATAATAATAATAATAACAATAATAATAATAATAACGATAAGAGGGACAGAGAGGGGGGAGGATAGGGGAGGGGGGAGGGGTAGACGAGACGAGACACAGTCGTGGGTGGGCGAAAGAAAGTGGTGGGGGTAGGTGTAGTGGATTCATTCATGCACCAACGTAGAGTACAGAAGGTGCAGGCG
Organism: Apis laboriosa; assembly: GCF_014066325.1. Classification (NCBI taxonomy): domain Eukaryota; kingdom Metazoa; phylum Arthropoda; class Insecta; order Hymenoptera; family Apidae; genus Apis; species Apis laboriosa. Next base: position 2,253,027 of record NW_025224135.1, read on the forward strand.
TGAAGCACCCGGCCAGAGCCTGATTGGCCGTTGCACGGTGCAGACTGAGCACAGACACTTTGACTACTGGCTCTGCCTCTGGCCGTGCAACACAACTCTGTGCGCCGTATATAGATAGAGGCCAACAGTAGGAAACATCTACCATAGCGTGCCGCTACTTGGTTGGTGGCACTGATGTACAACACTGTAGGGTCCGGCAGAAGTCACGTGTCCCTCCCAGAGGCTCTGTAACGTCGATCGAGTATGAATGGAAACCGCGTTGAGGACACGTGTTATCGGTGCCTCAAATTTCGAGAATCTTTCGGATCGATGTATAGATTTTACTTCAAAGAAGGAAAAATGTATATCAAGGTATAAGAAAGCAACGATCTTTAAAGAAAAATTAGAAAATTTAAACATTTATGATTATTTTTAATTCTAATTACGGAGAATCGAAGTTTAGAATTTTCTTCGTATTTTAACGCAAGAAAAGGGTAATGAGTGAATGAGTGAGTGAATGAGTGAGTGAGAGAGAGAGAGAGAGAGAGAGAGAGAGAGATTCTCGTTATCCGAAATATAAATTATCTTATGCAATTATTTTTATATATCCAATATCTACGTATCTTGAAAAATAAAAACGAAGTTATGTAGGATATTTTAATTACGAAGGACAGTATAGTAAATGAAGACTGAAAATAAATTTTATTTAACGAGTAGAAATAATTGTGGAAATCAGTTAATTAACATTGACAGGCGGAAAGAATGGAAGTGTAACCTTGTCTCTATGATTACGGTAATTAAATTCAATCGAAGGTATAATATAAAGGAATTTCTTAATCGGAACTTCAAGTGACTTTAAATAATTTAATATAAACAAAGTTAATAAAATTATGCACATTATAATATGTACTCTTATTTTAATTTTGTAATCAAAATTGTTCGTGATAATAAATCGTGATAAATAATTAATTGTAATAATATCTTATTTTTAATAATATTTATAATAAGCAATAATTATTTGTTGATAGAATATTCTTTGTCTCTTTTTACAAAACTCTTTTTTATTCAAAAACAGCATGTACAATAATTCATGGAATTCAGTTTATATAGTAAGAACTATTATAATGAAATAAAAATATCCATAATCGAATGAGAGATAAATAATTTTACTTTTGCACGTTTTATTCATCCTTGAAAGTATATATACGTATTATAAATTATTCTGTATAAACAGAATATGTATGAACTATGTTCGTCTGACAATTCTGACTTTAAATCAACTTTGACGTATATGTTCATAGTTCACGTGACAGCTAACGTGTTATCAAACTTGTCAAAATGACAGGTCAAATTTTCTTTTGCTCTTGGAAAAATGAATATTTGATCGAAAATACGATTCACTAAAATAAAACTTTTTTTTTAATGAAACAATTATACATATTTATTTTTCATTATATTTTTCATCATATTATAAAATGATTTATTATGAAATGTTCGAAGTCATTTTATGATAAGAATCACACAGAAACTGTGATATATCGATATATCTTTATATTTCATTTTTTTCGCAACTTGCTTCAACATAGAAACGAATATATATTGCTTGGTACCAGTGTATTTTATCACTTAGGAACAACTAATCTGATTATACGATATTTTGAAAAGAATGTCACGTAATTTGTGATAATGAAAAGATACACTGCTTACGTTAAACATGTACAGTTTATAGATTTAGATATTTAGATATTATACACATCTCTTCAAATTTCTTATAACTAATTTCAATTGATTCTTGATTTTTATACTCTAAATATTTAAATTACAAATTATATTACTACAATATGTAATACATTATGTTATATTAGATATACTTAAAGGAAAATTTCAAGAGTTCTTCTGATGAGAATCTTACCAATGAGTCGTCATAGTACTGTTATAATACACGTATATATTAAAATGAGTATTCGAATAGCAGAATGGTACACCATATTTACCGTTACACTTTGTAATAGAATTCCATTTATGTAAGAATCATTATGACTGGTGGCGGCATCACACGGGGAAAAAGATATACGAATAATGAAAACGAACGAAGCGAAGTAGCGAAATAATCGAGAGAAAAATCAACAACGTGAATCAATTTTCTTTCTTTCAATTATTATTTATATCATTTTCTTCTTTTTTTATAATCTCACTTTATTGCTCGAGAAATCGTAACTAATTAGAAGATTTTATGAAATCTTCGATTCAAATAAATGAAATTCTATCTGTGTTATATTTGATTTTTTAATCGTATGGGTTAAGTTAGGTTAGATTATTACGAATAAAAATATAAAATTAAAATAAAATTATGAAAATTCTAATGCTATTAGCGAATTGCTAATAGTTACGTAATTTAAATCATATTGAAAGATTATATCTCGCTCTTTATTTCCTTTAATAGAACGATTTAAATATTAATATGTATAATACGATTTGAATACGTATTACTCGTATTTAGATGATTTATATGAATCAATTCATTTCAAATTTAAAGATTTATATTTTATAAAGAAGTTGAATAAAAATGTTACTTTTAACATTATTAAATTGTGAAAATAACAAATAAATTTCGAATAATATCGTAACAATTCGAGTGATTGTACAATGATTGTTCACTCTAAATATTCACTAGAGAAAAATATTCTCGAGAGCAACTCTTGAGAGTTTTTCTTTTAATTCTGTTCGCACCCTTTCGTTTAAGAATAAGTTCTCGCTAATAGACGTTGAAGTTAGAATGAAAGTTGGACAGTCAACGAAAGGACGCGAATAGTATATTCTATTTTCGTGATTTGCTAAAAATACTCTTGAGAACAATTCTCGAATGTATTCATTCTGAAATGATGATATATCTATCCAAAGGATCGACGAAAGTGTTGGTTTCGAAGAAACGATGGAATCGACCGGCGTCCTTGTTTGCAACCGGCGCACGGTAACAAGGTTGCACAGAGAGAGCTTTACCAGAGAGAGAGGGAGAGAGGACAGCGACTCAGGAACCACGTGGTTCTCTCGTCAGCGAGGCCACAGTATGAATGAACGAACGAACGAACGTACGTACTATACGATACGGAAAATGTTGGCGGTGGTGGGGCGTAGGTAGCAGAGAGTGCCGATACGCGGCCGTGTCGTGAAACGTCGCTGACTCTTCTACTCTTGCAGACGCTCGTGGACTGCCAGACATAATGGACATCGTGTGTATGTATGAGTAACGTGTGACTATGATAACCAAGTCATGGTTGCTTGACCGAGCCATATTGTCAACAAAAATGTTTTCGTTCAAGTTTTGTTTAATTTGTTTTCAAATTTTAACTCGTCATTTAGAAATTTTCAATTCGAATCGTAATCTTTTTTTTATATTAGATTTAATTAGACAAGTAGTCGAAAATCTTAAAACAAGTTTAATATATTATAAGTTTCATAATATTATAAGTAGATGTAATTCATGCGGTAAAATCTATACAGATAAAAATGAATGTTGTTGTAATTCTCATACATCTAGATACATGAATTAAGGTCATACTCATTTACTTACAACCATACAGAGAGGTTATATTTATTTACAAATATTCACGCTTGTCACGGTCTCGTTTATTTACTTATTGAATCGGGGATTTGTATGAAAATGTGAATTTTTGATTCTATACGTATAGTACGATTTATCAATAAAGATATCCTTGACTGTTTCTATCTTTCTGCAATTGATTTGATATCGATGAAAAAAAAAATAATAGTAGTAATAATGATGAAGAAAATATTCTTCGTCGAAAGTCGAAATTAAAAAAGAAAATTGTAAAAATTAATAAATAAGTAAATTAAACTGCATAAATTATTAATAAATTAAAGGAATAGCTAAATAATTAAATATTCTAATGTTTAAATTATACATATATATATATATTGAAAAAAGGGTTAAGAAAATATACCTTAATTAATGAACAATTTTCCAAAAATTTACTCAAAAAAAAAAAAATATTCCAATTTGATGTTATTTCAAAGATCTAAAACTTCATTTAAAAACATATTCTTCAATTTAGTTTTGAACAGATCAACGCTCAGATCCAAGACATATATACAGTTAAAGGCATATCTCCCAATTCACTATTCAGATGATGTACGAGCTTGGAAAGCTTCTAAAATAAGGTGATCGATGATGGCAACGCATCTCAGCCACTTACCTAAGGTAAATTTGTTTAAGGCCAACCCCGCTGTTCACGCAGCCATTGGGTAGATGGAATTGTTCGCATAACGATGCCCACTCGTTTCTAGTATTCACCTGAAACAAAATAAAAACATTTTAATATTTCTTCTGTCATCTGTATGTAAGAGAGAACAGAAAGAAAATGATGGATATTTTTCGTTTTTTATTTATGAATGATATGAACAAGATTTTTCACAAAAATTATAAGTATATTTACTTTATGTATAATTTCAAATATGAATTAAATTCTTTTAGTTTTTTTTTAGTTATTTAGTTATTTGTATTACTTAGAGTTTATGTCAGAATATAATTATTTAAAATTCAACTATATACTGAATTTTGAATTAACCTATAAAAACAATTCTGTATAACTAAACCTTCATAAATCTATATAACTTCAATTTTAATCTATTATAATCTTTTATTATATATTTATTCTTATAATTAATGTAATTTCATAAGAAATTTTAATCTTATAACATTCATTTTTATAAAGAATCATGCCATATCAAACTCGTATCATTTTACTTCACATAGTGGAACAATATAACGCAATACGCTTATACACAGAATCGATGAAGAAAAGTATTGGTCGACTAGTTTACGACGCCCGACTAATGAATTTTACGGTTCTGTTCGCGAAACTCGACGTAAGTTCTTTCCCGCAGTGTGCGTGAGTGTGTTATACTGAATATACATAGAAGTGAAGGATGAAGCACGATTTACCAGTTCCACAAGATAAATACACAAGGACGAAGGGATAGGTAGGGTAAGGAAAGATGAACTGAAAGTGGGAGGTGGATAGTCTGCGCGCGATTCTAAGGGAATTCCTGGTAGCGGGTCGCAAGATAAAATGCACCCGAGCGGTACATAAATTTCTTAGTGTGTGTCGAAAAAATAACCGTTGAGACTCGTGTTACGCGACACTAGCTCGACTTGGTGTGTGTCACAGGAATGGTAAAATAGTAAAAAGAATGAGTGATATGGAAAAAGAAAAAGAAAATGAAATGAAAAAAACTGTAAGAGAATTAGAAAGACAAGAAGGGAAAAAAGTTTGCAGAAATAATGATAATGAATATCGCCCAAAGAAAAATTAAGACAGCAAAATAAATGAAAAATATAGTATAAAAAAAAGAATATCTAAAAATAAACAAAAAAAATATCAAAAATATTTCATTATATATACATAAATACTTCAATTTTGAGGTTAAATTGCAAGCATTATGACGTCACATATGCTTAACCAATATCAAGCACTGTGACAATAGTTATGTCACTTCGAACACATCGCTTCATATTAATTTCTAGAAAAATGAAAATAAAATTCAATTAACAAATAGGTAGGAGAGTTATCACGTATGAATTGATAAACACAGAATTATAAAGAAATATTTATCAGGATACTTTTTCGTTGATGTATACCACGTTTAATACGAACGGAACGAACACAGCGGGAGAACAGAGTCGTGAAATCGACGTACATACTGGGTCAGTGCTCTCTGGATCCGCGCCCGTTTCTTCGCTATTCTCGTCGTCGCGACGTTCAACCTTATGAATCGAGAATGTGGCGCCTCACTGTGGACGACCTCGCGACATCATCAGCCTCTCATCAAAACCGTTCAGACGCAGCACGCATCTCGTAATAAATATCCAATCAATCAATGACACAACTTTCAAATATTTTTTTATCGAAAAGATAGTTTGGAAAGAATTAATTTGAAAAACATTTAACATTGTTCACGGCTGACAGGTAATTTTCATATTGACATAAATTTCACAAACTTTAATAGACAAATCTTCTGAACAAAAATTTTTTGTTATAGAGATGAATAAAATTATTATTTCCGTGATGAGAATTCTAATATATTAATTTAGTTATACGATTAAAATTATATGATATGTAGTTAATGAGTTTCGAACTTGAAATTTATCGCATATGAGAGGTTGAGTTTCCATTGATCGATTCAGTATATGTGTGTTATAAGTCATCTATTATTTTAGATATTAAAGAGATTCGTATAATATTATTTACGAGATAGAATACAAAAAAATGTAAAAAAAATATTTGAAATTTCAATTCAATTATTTTTAAAAAATATATGTATAATTCTTAATACATAAAATATAAATTATAAATGATAAATATAAATATATAAAAATATAAATTTTAAGGTTATATACATATGTAATTGAAAACCATGTATTTCAACAGACTAATTTAACCTCTAACCAAATTAAAGTATCAAGATTAACTTAGATCCGGAGCTTCGAAATCTGGACCACGATTGTGAAAATTGGCGCGACATTTAACATATGAAAAGTCGAAATTAATAGTATGGCATTATATAAGCGGACTTTAAATTATTAGTAACTGTGATGCGAAACAACTCGACATTTCCGTGGATTCTACACGAAAATGTATAAACTCACAATTGATTTATATAACTTAGTAACAATTGCAATTTGTTAACATTAAAAACATATATTCGATTACAACGTTCAAACAATCATTTTTTTAACTGAAAAATAACAATATTGCGGTTTTATAAAAATTTAATGTATATTTTAATTAATGTATACGCATAATGGCGATATGTTAAATTCTGATTTCAATGCTTCAATAATTATAAATAAGAATATAAATATACCAAAAGAAAATATATATAAATATATATAATATATAAATATATATAAATATATATAAATTATCTGTTCATATTTTCTAACATTAAATGGCAGTGTGACAGGAATAGAACCATTTCATTTCATCTAAAAAAAAATTTTAATTGCCAATTATATGAAGTTATACCAAGTTAAGTATACCAAGTTTTATGTTTTGACTTTTAGAATAGACTCTTCCAAGAAAATAAATATATTAAGATTCTTTATATTTTATTTTCTATATTATATGTATACTTCATTCTTATTATTCTTATAATTGAACTAATAAAAATCATATTCAACTAAATTACGCATTTCAAGTTTATAATAACTTGTAACTATGAAGTGTTATAATAGAGATAAAGCAATAAAATTGTTGGGGATTATACAGAGCGTGCGAGCTGATTACGGATTTTACTTGGAAAATTATAATGGATCAGTTATAGCTTCCTTAAATCTTTCACAATCTACAATTTGTAACCAACAAAACAAATTTTTCCAATATGTATAACTATATGTATAACAATATGTACAAATAGAATTCATTTTTTTCAAATTTAATTTTTGCAAATATATTGTATTTCTATTTAATACTTATTTTTTTTTTTTGCAAAAATTTCTTTTTCTTTTAAGTGTAAAATTCTACTTAACATCAGTATATTAATTGTTTCAGAATAGTGAGAAATTTTTCTTGTAAAGAAGTACAGACTGAAAAAAAAAAAAAAGAAAGTTAGAAAGGTAATATAAATAATTGCAGACGTTTTTAATTTACCTGATCTTATCGGGCATTCTACCGCGTAGTTAGATCGCGCAAAGTTTATCTGTCGTAAACACTTGGATTTATCAGGATACGTTACGACTCTGTTTTCTCTGATAAGGAACTACCTCAACTCGATAACCCTTTATTAGTAGTGAATGCGCGTTATCTATCGTGTAATTCACATGTATGTCTAGAATGCATCTCGTTCAAAAAAAGATATATTAGAAAAATTTAAAACACAAACTATTACTAATTACGTAATTATATAATTAAATTTACGTTTGAAATATAATGGCTACATTTTCTTTATTCATGAAAGAAAACCGTCGAACAATTGGACAAAGATGGCCAACGGAAATTCGCTTGAACTTAAAGCCAGCGTTCCATTTGATCAAAGGGGAAGCAGGTAAAAAAGAGAAGTCGTTGTGAAGAACCTAGTAACCAGTCGCAACAAAAAGAACAAAAAGAATTTACTTCAACCTGCGGCAATTTTTTGTTTGATCAAGAGAAACCATATAGAAAAAGGAAGGGAATAGATGACAAATCTTAGCTTTGGCAAAAGAACTTATAAGAACTTTCTCGACACTATGTTTAATTAATAAGAATTAAAAAAAGAAAAAGAAAAAAGAAAAGAAACGAAGAAGTATTTAAGAATAAAATAAAATAATTAAGAATATCGTATTTTATGAAATATGTTTAAAAAATAAAAAATTACCAAAATAAAAGTTACATTTTTAATTTGATTAAATAAAATTAAATTAAATTTTATTTTATTAAAAAAAATAAATATTGAAAATATTGATATGAAAAATATTTGATTCAAAAATATGCGATAAATAACGATAATGTTCGTGATATATCAACAAATTATTTCGCATGATTTCTTAATAATTCCTTGTCGTCTGAAAGTTATCTAAATATAGAATAATGAAGAGTTTGGTCAAATGAGATATCAAAAGCTTAATAAGATTCCTGTTTTATACTTCAGTGATATTTTATGACCTTGAAGTAAAAAAAAAATATTGGTTTCATGAAAATCATAAAATGTCAAATGTCGCTGTTCCTTGTATTTACGCTATGTAAATAATAATAGAATAAATACATCGAACATGTCATTTGGAACTTTGTCATCTTAATCATATTTTTACATCTATTAAAAAACAATAATCCTATCTAGAAATTAATATTCAATGTTTGCCAATTATATTCCTACTGTTCGTCAAATGGTCAGTCAAATAAAATCAATACATAAAATGGGAACAACTCATCAATATCATTCACGCTCAATACACTATTATCCTCTTCCACCAGAAACAATGCACCCATAAGCACCATCGTTGTCAAACGTCTAATGAAACGATTAACACAAAACATCTCGTTCGGCGTGAATGACGGCATCGACAGAAGCGCGATCATCGATGACCATGTCTTAAACAATTGTGATAAACTTCTCGTCATCTAACTTCACATCGACTTATCTTACAATTGATATAGACACGGACCACCGACGATGGGACGAGGAAGAAGCAATCAGACTGAGAATGTATGAGGAGAATGCGAGCCTGCCTATTATTACGTACCAGTTCACGTATATACACGCGATTTACTGGCGCCGATTAGGTAGCATAGCAGCACCGGCACACGCGGACGCCCCGTCTTGTCTGTAATCGTGCGACTTTGCTTGACCTTGGTAGTATGAATTACACTGCGCATGCGCGGGGACGTTCTTCGAGAGCGTCGAACGCTATCCACGTGTTCGTTCGCCTCCGAGGGACTACATGATGAAAGTGTCTTTGCCGCCACGTGCTCGTTGGGGTAGGACATGGTCTCTCTCTCTCCCACCCCCTCTCGCACACTCTTCTCTTTCGCCCCTCCTCTCCCTAACGTTGATGTCCATGCTGCACCGGCCCGCCACACTCTCTGGCCTATGGCTCCGCGCGCGCCGCCGTTTTCGCGCTCTATCGCTCGGCTTTTTCACGTTTCCAGCGTCGCGTGCTTCGCGTCGGGGCTTTTAGTCAGTCTCGGTTTCGTCGTTGAACGGATACATCGGTCGCTGCGGTCACCAGTGACCGGTCGTGTGCTAAGCGACGTTAGCACGCTGTTCCGTACGTTCTATGGTGATATTTAATGATAATAGAGGATCGCTTCTCAGTGGCGCCTCCCTGGTGGTCAGTGGTGACCGATATTGAAGGAAACAAAGTTTTATAAAAACGCTTGTAATGACTACATAACATTTATCTAGAAAAATTTTTAAATTTCATGTGAAGCTATTATAAAATAAAACGTAGATCTTTAACAATTTTATACATGTGAATTATTTTTTTTTATATTCCTTAGATTTTTATACGTTCTAGTTAAATAATACTTGAAATTAGGTGATTGTGAATATATAAATATATAAATATAACTCTATTTCAAGTAACAGAGGAAGACACGTAAAGTAATACAATAACAAGTATGTACTTCGTTTCTTTACGAGTAATATCCAGTAATCCATCCAATCCACGAACGAAAAATAAATATTTCTGTTAATGTATAATCTTCTTATTCATGCTCACGATCACACTCATAAATATTGCGATTTTATAAAGTTTCCTATTATCTTTTCGAAAGATTTCTTAAAATATTAAAGAAATAAAGCATAACATTGTTCTGTTATGGAAATATTCTAGCGATATATCTATCGTTTCAATGATAATGCGTCATCTGGATATTATGCTTTGAAAGGACGCTATAAGTTGTATGTATCATATCAGTGCTACTATTTTTACGTTCAATGTTATACGCTAGAATACGAACAATTACATAAACCTTTGTTAATATCATCGGCACAATATACCCGTTAAGCACAATCGATGAAACGAATTCAAACTCGTTTGTGTTATTCAACGTGAAGAGTTTTATCATTAATTTCAGATAAAGTTATTTTATTAAAAAAAAAATAATAAATTCTAATATTTAAAAATTTTTTTTAATCCCTTTAATATCTATCTCAGTTTTCTATACATCTCAATTATCGTAACAATATTTTGCTTTCTAATTTTTCGCTTTTAATTCGCTTTTAATTTATCGCCCGCTCTTTTCTTTAATCTCATGACTTATACCATTTTCCTTCAAGCCTCTCCATTGTTTCATCATGCTTGAACATAATGCTTCTTTTCCTCCATGCAGAACGCACGACTATTAAGAACGAAGAATTAGTATTCCAGTAGTGAATTCGCTCTCTGCGTTATTTCCCAATCCCTTCCTCTCCCTCCCTAGTTCAAGAGATAGAGAACTGGTTAGAATTACGAGCACGCCGGCGCATTTATCTCTCATCGACTATAACGTAAAACCAGTATATCTAGTCGGCATATCGTATACATCGTAGGGCTCGAGAGAGCTGCAGCTAAACTGCTACCTATATACAGTCTCAAAGAGGATAAATCTTCGCTTTGACGTCTGCCTTTGGACGTTTTGCTCTCGATATCGACGATGTCACAGGATATCCAGACGATGCACCAGATTTTTTTTTTTTCTTTTATTCGACCGGATATTTTATCTCAATTAGATTATATACTCGATAAGTTATTTTCAAAAGTAACGGAGAAAATTTTTGAAAAAAGAATACAATTATTACAATAAAAACATAAGTTAAATAAATTAAACTCGATAATAATTTTTTTATCATTTAACGTGAAAACACATTAAATATTCATAAAATGACAATCGATTAAATATACGATTATATACATAAATATTGTCTATTCTCGGATGAGAATATATTTGCAACTATCTGAATCCAATCGAGAAAAAATTATTCGTAATCATACGATAATTACTACGTCCATTACCATTGATAAAATACCTGCCAATTCCACCAATTCACGAATTTGCGATACACAAGTCATCAACGGTTTATTGCAAATTCCAAAGGCGATGATCCGAAATAAGCATGAAGAAGGGAGCCAAGAACCCTGTTCCAAGAATATAAACCAAGCACACCCCGGAGACAGTTCTGCTCGAATTCTCCTTGGAGTCACGTTTATCGTTTTTCTTCATTTCTGCTTATCCCTTTGTTTTATATATATACATA